>NW_027507910.1:313513-318513 GCF_037356315.1 Lithobates pipiens | reverse complement strand
TGTATAGAAGGGGGGGTGGAGGGCAGGAACGGGAGTGCCCTGTATTGAAGGGGGGTGGAGGGCAGGAAGGGGGAGGGGAGCGCCCGGCCTTGAAGGGGGGTGGAGGGCAGAAAGGGGAAGGGGAGAGCCATGTATTGAAGGGGGAGTTGGGATGGGTGGCAGTGCTGGGGGGGGGGGGGGAGTTGGGATGGGTGGCAGTGCTGGGGGGGGGGAGTTGGGATGGGTGGCAGTGCTGGGGGGGGGGGGGGGAGTTGGGATGGGTGGCAGTCCTGGGGGGGGGTTGGGTTGGGTGGCAGTGCTGGTGGGGGGGGAAGTTGGGATGACTGGCAGTGCTGGGGGGAAGTTGGGATGACTGGCAATGCTGAGGGGGGTTGGGTGGCAGTGCTGGGGGGGGGGGGAAGTTGGGATGACTGGCAGTGCTGGGGGGGGTTGGGATGTGTGGCAGTACTGGGGGGGAGTTGGTATGAGGGGGAGTTGGGATGAGGGGCAGTGCTGGGGGGAGTTCTGATCAGCCAATTTAGGTGCTCTTGATTGAGGTCATCTGCTGATCTGAGAACTGTAGTGGGGACTTTTAATGGCGACTCTAATCTCAGGTATGTTACTCACTGTGTCTCTTAGCAGTGACACCTCTCCCGAAATCAGGAGATGGGGCCTCCTCCAGCCCCTCCCACTTCACATTCCTCACCAGTCAGCTGACCTCTAGTCTCTGCCCCCCAGCCATGTGGTGGGCGGCTGCGGGCTCCAGGAACAGCCCAGGTTTCGTGACCCCTGGTAAATCGTCATTTGACGAGGGGTCCGGACCCCCAAGCTGAGAACCACTGAAGTATAAGGAAATCTCCCCGATAACCTTCTCAGCTCCATAGAGAACATTAGAAAGAGATCCATGGAAAGACGGAAGGTCTTTTTCAGAGTTTCCCCAACCCGCCATGTGAGGCGCATGGAAACTTCTCAGCTTTCGGAGAAACTCCCGACTTCCAAAGGTCCGTTTTATTTTGTGCCTACAGAGAAAACATCTCCTAGACGTGCAATCAGCAGTGTTTGATCGCTCAGTTCTTGGTTGTTGAGGGATGGACGAGTGGATGCTGCATCCACCTAGGTGAGTATCCCATACTTATCTTTTAAGACAGTTGTCACCAGGTGTCCCCTATAGAAGCCTCAACTTTTGTTCTGGTGACAACTATAACATTTTGGACTATCACCTTCATTCTCATTGACAATGGCCACCAGGAGAAGGGTTGAATGACCACTGTGGGGACACAAACAATAGAAACCCTCACAGAAGCTCAAAAGCTGAAAAAAAGCTGAAAATTGGTGATGTGTGTGTGTGAAGGTGAAAGGACAAATTTGTGTTACTCCTTTATGTCACAAAACAACCAACCCTAACCCTATGTCACAAAACAACCAACCAACCCTAACCCTATGTCACAAAACAACCAACCAACCCTAACCCTATGTCACAAAACAACCAACCCTAACCCTATGTCACAAAACAACCAACCAACCCTAACCCTATGTCACAAAACAACCAACCAACCCTCACCCTATGTCACAAAACAACCAACCAACCCTAACCCTATGTCACAAAACAACCAACCAACCCTCACCCTATGTCACAAAACAACCCCTATGTCACAAAACAACCAACCAACCAACCCTAACCCTATGTCACAAAACAACCAACCCTAACCCTATGTCACAAAACAACCAACCAACCCTCACCCTATGTCACAAAACAACCAACCAACCAACCAACCCTAACCCTATGTCACAAAACAACCAACCAACCCTCACCCTATGTCACAAAACAACCAACCAACCCTAACCCTATGTCACAAAACAACCAACCAACCCTAACCCTATGTCACAAAACAACCAACCAACCCTCACCCTATGTCACAAAACAACCAACCAACCCTAACCCTATGTCACAAAACAACCAACCAACCCTAACCCTATGTCACAAAACAACCAACCAACCCTCACCCTATGTCACAAAACAACCAACCAACCCTATGTCACAAAACAACCAACCAACCCTCACCCTATGTCACAAAACAACCAACCAACCCTATGTCACAAAACAACCAACCAACCCTCACCCTATGTCACAAAACAACCAACCAACCCTATGTCACAAAACAACCAACCAACCCTCACCCTATGTCACAAAACAACCAACCAACCAACCAACCCTCACCCTATGTCACAAAATAACCAATGCCAATCCTTAAGTAATGGCACCTTGAGAACATGAATGGTCAGACATGGGGCCACAGGAATTACAATTTAATGGGCTCCAGTTTCTTCCCTACAGAAGTAGCCTTTTGGTGTACTTCATTCTTAAAACAAAGGTGGAAGATGAAGAAGATGAAAAGGAAGAGACATGGATGGAATGGAAGATATCTGGTAAAGTAAGAAGGTGTAGGAACCACAATGACAACCAAACGAGAAGTTTATCTCCCCAAGTTCTAAATTGATAGATTGAGGAGAATGTTTTGTAGACAATGAGGTGGAACGTTGAGGTTATAGAGAAGTCACTGCAGGTAATCTGTGATCTCTGTGTCAATGGCTCTTTGTTTATTTCAAGCAGGTTTTGCATTCCTATACAAGTCTATAAAAAGGCCAAAACACACTTAAAGGAAATCCACCGCATGTCCGAATGAGGTCAACTGCAGGTCAAATGCACCGTCAAACGGACACTGAATGTAGGAAAACCACAATTTACAGCCAGAAAGTATATTTTGCCTCCAATTCTGAAGGAGCTCAGAAGCTTCTTAAACTAATGGCAGACGGATGTCCTTGACAGAGTCCCTTCTCCATCTGAGCCGAGGCCACCAAGGTAGAGCCATAAACCAGTATGGGCAGCGCCTAAAAAGATAGAGAAATACAAAAAAAATAGAAAAATATCACTAGATATTAGGAGGCGGATGTTAATATAGCTGACATGCCTACGCTGGAGAACACGGTGTGGGAAGGGATATTGGCAGGGATCCACGCTCCGAGTCGTAGTCGGCCATTCGGTGTGGGAAGGGATATTGGCAGGGATCCACGCTCCGAGTCGTAGTCGGCCATTCGGTGTGGGAAGGGATATTGGCAGGGATCCACGCTCCGAGTCGTAGTCGGCCATTCGGTGTGGGAAGGGATATTGGCAGGGATCCACGCTCCGAGTCGTAGTCGGCCATTCGGTGTGGGAAGGGATATTGGCAGGGATCCACGCTCTCCGAGTCGTAGTCGGTCATTCGGTGTGGGAAGGGATATTGGCAGGGATCCACGCTCTCCGAGTCGTAGTCGGTCATTCGGTGTGGGAAGGGATATTGGCAGGGATCCACGCTCTCCGAGTCGTAGTCGGCCATTCGGTGTGGGAAGGGATATTGGCAGGGATCCACGCTCCGAGTCGTAGTCGGCCATTCGGTGTGGGAAGGGATATTGGCAGGGATCCACGCTCTCCGAGTCGTAGTCGGCCATTCGGTGTGGGAAGGGATATTGGCAGGGATCCACGCTCTCCGAGTCGTAGTCGGTCATTCGGTGTGGGAAGGGATATTGGCAGGGATCCACGCTCTCCGAGTCGTAGTCGGTCATTCGGTGTGGGAAGGGATATTGGCAGGGATCCACGCTCTCCGAGTCGTAGTCGGCCATTCGGTGTGGGAAGGGATATTGGCAGGGATCCACGCTCTCCGAGTCGTAGTCGGTCATTCGGTGTGGGAAGGGATATTGGCAGGGATCCACGCTCTCCGAGTCGTAGTCGGTCATTCGGTGTGGGAAGGGATATTGGCAGGGATCCACGCTCTCCGAGTCGTAGTCGGTCATTCGGTGTGGGAAGGGATATTGGCAGGGATCCACGCTCTCCGAGTCGTAGTCGGCCATTGGTTGACAGCTTTGTCCTATGTTGTCACCTCACAAGACTTCCCGAAGGAGAGGCTACAGACCCCTGGAAGGGCCGGATCTGCCAGCGCCTCGTCTTCTGACCGGAACGATGGATATCCCCGAGTTACCCTTCGCCTGTCAGTGGAGCGATTGGACTTCGTAACCCATCAAAGTCATCTGAAGGCGCTGCGGCAGAAAGTATGTGCAGGCGGGAACTGCGTGTTCCCCTCCAGCGTGACGTGCGAGGGATGCAATGTTTGTAAACGAAAAGTCACGTGACTCGGGATGTGACTCCGCCAGAGACGAGGAGATGTGCCTGCCAGGAGATTTCCTAGAAAGAAGATGAGGCCCGCCGGTAGGTACGGCTATTTATAACTCCGCCAACTTCTTCAAACCCTTTAACTCTTTATCAGCCAATAGAGCGGCGAAGCCGGAGGCCTTCGATCAGCAGGTCAGACGCTCGTCTACAAACCGTTTACTTAGAATCGCCGCACACGGCTCTTACACAACTACACCGAGATAATGACAGACAGACAACATCAGACATACACTACGGGTATACGCCGTATACCTCTACACCAGACACCTATCCACTACAGGTATACACCGTATACCGCTACACCAGACATACAGGTATACGCCGTATACCGCTACACCGGACATCTATACACTACATGTATACGGCGTATACCTCTACACCAGACATCTATACACTACATGTATACGGCGTATACCGCTACACCAGACATACAGGTATACGGCGAATACCTCTACACCGGACATCTATACACTACATGTATACGGCGTATACCTCTACACCGGACATCTATACACTACATGTATACGGCGTATACCTCTACACCAGACATCTATACACTACATGTATACGGCGTATACCTCTACACCGGACATCTATACACTACATGTATACGGCGTATACCTCTACACCAGACATCTATACACTACATGTATACGGCGTATACCTCTACACCGGACATCTATACACTACATGTATACGGCGTATACCTCTACACCGGACATCTATACACTAGATGTATACGGCATATACCTCTACACCGGACATCTATACACTACATGTATACGGCGAATACCTCTACACCGGACATCTATCCACT
>NW_027507910.1:251013-308513 GCF_037356315.1 Lithobates pipiens | reverse complement strand
AAGTAGGTCCCTATAGGAAGGAGGAGACAATGTGGCTCAGGAGCGAGCACACAAGTAGGTCCCTATAGGAAGCAGGAGACAACGTGGCTCAAGAGCGAGCACACAGGTAGGTCCCTATAAGAAGCAGGAGACAACGCGGCTCAGGAGCGAGCACACAGGTAGCTCCCTATAGGAAGCAGGAGACAACGCGGCTCAGGAGCGAGCACACAGGTAGCTCCCTATAAGAATCAGGAGAGAACGCGGCTCAGGAGCGAGCACACAGGTAGCTCCCTATAAGAATCAGGAGACAACGCGGCTCAGGAGCGAGCACACAGGTAGGTCCCTATAAGAATCAGGAGACAACGCGGCTCAGGAGCGAGCACACAGGTAGCTCCCTATAAGAATCAGGAGAGAACGCGGCTCAGGAGCGAGCACACAGGTAGCTCCCTATAAGAATCAGGAGACAACGCGGCTCAGGAGCGAGCACACAGGTAGGTCCCTATAAGAATCAGGAGACAACGCGGCTCAGGAGCGAGCACACAGGTAGCTCCCTATAAGAATCAGGAGACAACGCGGCTCAGGAGCGAGCACACAGGTAGGTCCCTATAAGAATCAGGAGACAACGCGGCTCAGGAGCGAGCACACAGGTAGCTCCCTATAAGAATCAGGAGAGAACGCGGCTCAGGAGCGAGCACACAGGTAGGTTCCTATAGGAAGCAGGAGAGAACGCGGCTCAGGAGCGAGCACACAGGTAGGTTCCTATAGGAAGGAAGAGACAATGCGGCTCAGGAGCGAGCACACAGGTAGGTCCCTATAGGAAGCAGGAGACCAGGCGGCTCAGGAGCGAGCACATAGGTAGGTCCCTATAGGAAGCAGAAGACCAGGCGGCTGAGGAGCGAGCACACAGGTAGGTCCCTATAGGAAGCAGGAGACCAGGCGGCTCAGGAGCGAGCACACAGGTAGGTTCCTATAGGAAGCAGGAGACCAGGCGGCTGAGGAGCGAGCACACAGGTAGGTCCCTATAGGAAGCAGGAGACCAGGCGGCTCAGGAGCGAGCACACAGGTAGGTCCCTATAGGAAGCAGGAGACCAGGCGGCTCAGGAGCGAGCACACAGGTAGGTTCCTATAGGAAGCAGGAGACCAGGTGGCTCAGGAGCGAGCACACAGGTAGGTCCCTATAGGAAGCAGGAGACCAGGCGGCTCAGGAGCGAGCACACAGGTAGGTCCCTATAGGAAGCAGGAGACCAGGCGGCTCAGGAGCGAGCACACAGGTAGGTCCCTATAGGAAGCAGGAGACCAGGCGGCTCAGGAGCGAGCACACAGGTAGGTTCCTATAGGAAGGAAGAGACAATGCGGCTCAGGAGCGAGCACACAGGTAGGTCCCTATAGGAAGCAGGAGACCAGGCGGCTCAGGAGCGAGCACATAGGTAGGTCCCTATAGGAAGCAGAAGACCAGGCGGCTGAGGAGCGAGCACACAGGTAGGTCCCTATAGGAAGCAGGAGACCAGGCGGCTCAGGAGCGAGCACACAGGTAGGTTCCTATAGGAAGCAGGAGACCAGGCGGCTGAGGAGCGAGCACACAGGTAGGTCCCTATAGGAAGCAGGAGACCAGGCGGCTCAGGAGCGAGCACACAGGTAGGTTCCTATAGGAAGCAGGAGACCAGGTGGCTCAGGAGCGAGCACACAGGTAGGTCCCTATAGGAAGCAGGAGACCAGGCGGCTCAGGAGCGAGCACACAGGTAGGTCCCTATAGGAAGCAGGAGACCAGGCGGCTCAGGAGCGAGCACACAGGTAGGTCCCTATAGGAAGCAGGAGACCAGGTGGCTCAGGAGCGAGCACACAGGTAGGTCCCTATAGGAAGCAGGAGACCAGGCGGCTCAGGAGCGAGCACATAGGTAGGTTCCTATAAGAAATTCACACACAAAACACGATCCTCCATCCACACTGCAGCACAGATGGGCGATTTCCTTCTGCTGGGCTCTAATAGTCGCACAGCGGCTACATCTGATTGGTGACAATTGACCGTTCCACTCCTTCGATTTCTCAATGGAAAATGTCAGGCGGTCAGCGGGGCCACTCGTCTAGCAAATCTCATACCTTGTATGACCCGCTTTAGGTGGACCATAGATGACTGAACAGATTCCCCATCTATACAAGGTGGATGGAGGAATCCTCCCCGCCATTGTATTCTGACAGTAGGGACCGATCGGGGCTGCAGCCTATCAAACAGTTCTATTCCAGAGAGCCAATAATCTGATAATCAGGTGCCAGAGAAGATGGGTTTCCAGACCTGGCAAGTCGGGGGAAGGGATGCCGGGGGGAAGGGATGCCGGGGGGGGGGGAAGGGATGCCGGGGGGGGGGGGGGGGGGAGGGATGCCGGGGGGAAGGGATGCCGGGGGGGGGGGGGAAGGGATGCCGGGGGGAAGGGATGCCTCCACCAGAAGGGTCGCCACCTTTTCTTCAAGCCAAACACTTTAGCAGCGCACAGTAAATGTTTTATTATTTTTATATAATATAGGATTGTAACAGACCTGGGACACCTCTGTGGCAGACATTGTGCCCCTTCACCTTCCTGTCAGGCCCCGTTCTGAGGCTCATTCCTGTCTGACAAATATGTCCGGTTTTCGGATGGACTGAAACCCGGACACATGATTCAAAACCCGGACTGTCCCTACCTCCCAGCGGCTCCTCAATGGCGAGATTACAGATTCATATGATGGTAACAGCAATCATTGTGTGCTTTGTCCTGCTAAAACCAACCTCAGCATTGAGAGGAAATGTAACTCAAGCCAAAGCAATCCTTTCATTTTGGATTGATGGGGGAGGGTTGGAGTGGAATATCCCCAATGGAGACACAAAAACATTATCCAGATATAAATAAGAATGCTGTCTGGATCCCCACTTTAAAGTAGCAACCAATGGAGTCTATGGGGTCAAAACTGCCGCTAAAGTATCCTCTGTACTTCCTGGAGCAACAGCTGTCTTGTGACAAGGGCTGTGACATCAGGCAGAGCGCTCGGGGGGCGTGACGTCAGGCAGAGCGCTCGGGGGGCGTGACGTCAGGCAGAGCGCTCGGGGGGCGTGACGTCAGGCAGAGCGCTCGGGGGGCGTGACGTCAGGCAGAGCGCTCGGGGGGCGTGACGTCAGGCAGAGCGCTCGCGGCGTGACGTCAGGCAGAGCGCTCGGGGCGTGACATCAGACAGAACGCTCGGGGCATGACATCAGACAGAATGCTGGGGGCGTGTATGATGTCACACCCCGAACGTTCTCTGGGGCTGCTTTTTTTTTTTCTTTACAGACTGAGCTTTCTCTTTACATTTTAACCAGTAGATCGAACGATTCGAAGTCTTAGGCCCCATTTGCAAAGCCTGGGATCAGAAAGTGAGAACACAAATTCAGGAAGGAGCCATCTAAAGATGACCTCAGAGCCAGATGCTGCCATGCCTCCCCCTCCCCCAGCCAGCTCTGGAGAAGCGGAGAGCGGTGACTGACATTCGCAGCTCTCCGCTCAGAGCCGACCAGCAATGGAGCGATCAGCTGCAGCATCACAAAGATGCGGGTGAGTGCGAATGTTTGATTATTTTTTTTTAAAGCCTGTACTTCTCCTTTAAAGCCAGGAAATCAGTATTTTCAGAAGGAAATCAGTCATATTTCTCTCTTAAGATCTGAAAACGTATTACTACATTAAAATGAAAATCCAGCTTCTACCCCAAAAAATATTTAAAAAAAATGGCTACCTACCGTATACATACCTTCATTCTGCCCAGTTTTTAGGCCAGTCTGGTGACATCATAGATCCATCCTCCTCTCCTTTCTTCATAGTGGTGCTTTCTCTTGGACCCAAGGCGGTGGGTCATTGACAACCTGGGATCAGAGGAAGTAGGCTGGACAATGCTGCCCATCATTCAACCCAGAAGAGGAGCAGCGCTAAAAGTCACTGAAGTTCCTTTGCAGGGAAAGCGTTGCAGAAAGAGCCGCAATACGAAGACAAATTCGGCTTTTACCGGGTCCACTACAAAGGCAGAGCCAACACAGGCGTGAAAGCCGAAATATTCCATAAATATGGAGGAACAAATCTGAAAACGAGAAATGGAGCCGCTTCCCATAGATACCATCAGATATGAAGGATCGGAATCCTCCACACAGAGCCCAATGGGAACTCGATGACAACATAACTCCGCATAGCTCTGTGAGGTAAGTGGACATGCCCCTAGACTCCTTCCTACTAACCTCTGCCTCATCTGTTATGGATAACTAGGCTGATCCTCGGACAATTCCTTCCTTGGCTTTAGATTTCTGTGTAATTGAAGGTAGAAACCACGGAATACGTAGAACGTGGAACCACGCAAAGAAAAGTCCATCAAACGTTTGGCCCACCAGGAGGCCTGGAAGGGATCGGTAGAGAAGACCTCCTTCCACAACTTTGCCCCACATGGTTGTAGGACTAACATTTTCCTTCACTTTGGAGACACGCCGAGAACATCCGAGGGACAAAAGGAATGAGGAGCGAAATGAAACGGCTTCTATATCATTCTATGTCCACGAATGATCTGATCAGCCCTCATTCACGGAACACTCGGAGGTCTTCCTGCCCGTAGAAATAGTCCAATCTCCATTCGTGGTCAGTTGGGACGTTTGCTACACAAGATTTACATACATCAGCCCAGCCTTGTATTCCATGTCAGGGTCACAAAGTATCAGAATGTTACGACAGACACAATGGGGGAGATTTACTAAAAGTGGAGAGTGCAAAATCCGCTTCATGGTAGCCAATCAGCTTCTTCGGTGAAGCTTCGGCAAGAGATGCTGGAAAACGGATTGGTTTCTATGCAGAGCTGCACCAGATACTCTCCAATGTTACACCGGCACGTTCCTCCCTCCATAACCATAGGTCAAGTCTGTAGCACAACCGTCCAGTGAAGCTGAAGTGAACCTCGCCGTCTGGATGCTCCTCATGAGAGGATCCGTCTCCTTTCTATCAACAAACATGAATTTTTCTTTATCAGTTGCAGACAATGGACACAAATACAATAACGAGAACTTCCATCGTTCACACAGACTCATTCTCACTCACCAATTGGTTTCTATTGGTAGCTTGGAATCACTGGTGTAGATTGTTCCCATTTTCTGGTTTCTTGAAATTGGTTTTATATGAACCCATCTAAGCTCTAACGTCCTCCAGGACACAAGATGCCAAGTAAGAGAATAAGATGGTAAAGATATTAATTATCCTCTTTATGATGAGACAACCAAATGCGGAAGTTTGGACCCGGAAGGCCATTATTACGGAGGTGTCGGTGTTTCTACCTGAAGGGTAGGCTGGCTGACATCTCACTCACTTTGCATCGCTGCTCAGCTTTGCTGTGGGAAGTCCGGGTCATTTTCAGAGGCCGCGTGGTTTCAGATCACACGGTTCACATTCATGCCATTTTAGGCTGATTAGGCAAAGCAAATACTCCAAATACATGCTGTGCCCTCCGCGTACCAACGCTGGAGAACAAAACTGCCAAAGGAATGTGTGGGGAGCGCTGCTTGCTTTATCCCGTAGGCTAATTAGCCATGTGCTTGAGAGGTTTGCCGGGCATCCTGTCCTCGTGTACTGGAATATTTCCCAAAACACGCCACTCCGGCACCAACCTCCACAAGAACTGACCACACCGAGCTACAAAGGAAAAAATCACGCCGTATCACCTTTATATAGATGGCAGTCTTCAAACAAAGCCAGATGGTGAGCAAGGCTGTGCCATCAAGTCTTGTTGCCAGCCAAGCAGAGATAGATACTTTTAATAAAGAAATCAAACTATTCGAAAAATAGAAAAGTGGGGGCAAAAGAAAATACATTCAGTCCACCTCTAATACAATCATTTCCCCATTTTTATGTCTGTTAAAAAAAAAAAGCTGCAAGTACTTGTTGATCCTGCCATAAATCCAGTGTGCTCCTAGGTTTCTATAGTGCGCAGACCACTGCCTGTCTGAAAAAAGTGCCGCTCACCCCCATCCAGTTTATGTGGTTAGCTGCCCGTTTTTCCCATAAATAAGAAAATAGCGTGGTTTGCGGTATCCCATGTTGGTACCACTCCCAGGTTCCATTTTCTAAACAAAATCTGCCGTTTAGGACCAGTTCACTAAAATAGACTGCCTTAAAGAGGAGCTGCACCTTTAAAAAAATATTAAAAACCAGCGGCTACAAATCCTGCAGCTGCTGACTTTTAATAAATGGACACTTACCTGTCCTGGGGTCCAGCGATGACGGCGGCAGATGAGGAGCGATCGCTCGTCTCTCCGCTGCCCCCGCCGCCATCCTCTGTCAGGGAATTGGGAACTGAAGCATTGCGGCTTCACTGCCCGGTTCCCTACTGCGCATGCGCAAGTTGCGCTGCGTGTCTCTGCTGGTCCCCACTGGGAACTGTGCGTTTCCCAGAACACAACTGGGGGGGGGGGCACCTGGCTTTTCCTGGAAGTGGGTGCAGATACCTAGATTATCCAGGTATCTGCACCCCCCTCCCCCCCTGAAAGGTGCCAATTGTGGCACTGGGGGGGGGGGATCAGATGAGCGGACCTTCCACTTCAGGGTGGAGGTCCGCTTTAATACCTAGTTAACTGGGATGAGCTGGTCTTACCCCCCCGGAGGGTCATCCTCCCCCCAGTTGTCTGTACTAATTATTTAGCACAGTCTATTGGAACTATGATCAGTTTATTTTTTTCTCTTATTTCTCTCCGGACAGAAGGTGCCCTCACTGTCCCAGATGATCTGCTAGATAAAGTTTGTTGAAACCCGTTGGCCATCATTTCTACATTCACTAACACATTTAGATAAAACATTGATTACTCCACATAAATGTACATTGACCAGTGCGAGTTGTTATTTTGTCTTATGAATAACTAATATTAGATACAGATAATTGTAACGTTGTATTTTTTCGCATACTTTATATTCAGCATTCCTTAAAGAAAGAATTTAAAAAAAAAAGAAAAGAAAAATCATGGATAAGCTGGCCTCAGCCTTGCACCACTCCACACGCAAGACCACCGCCTATGCTACACTGGAAACCCCAAAGCAGTGTGTTCAGCCCTGTCTGAGGTCTTCCCTGCTGTACTACAGAACACCACCCTCTTATGATAGTGTTGTGTACAACTAATCTAATAAAAAAAATTCTAAACATTTGTTGTAAAGTCTAGAACATTTCCCAACAGCCAGATCCAAGTACAGTCTCAGCGCTAGAAACTCCGATCTTCCCTGTGGCTATGGGTGCCAACAATGGGAACCGTCCCTGCCCCCCTACAAACTCCAGTCCAAAGACATCACTTTCTTTCAACAAGCTTTATTCCATCAGACAATGCATCGTGCAAGTCCCCAAGCTTGAGAGTGCCCCATCTGGTAGGTGTCACCCCCCTCAACCTTAATCGTATGATCCACTTTTAGGTTCAGGGTCTACCATTCTTCTATGGCCTTCCTGTGCATATCGAATGCCTCCTGCCCAGGCTGTAGCTGGTTGTACGACACTCCGCTACTGACGGGGTCTGCCCACCATCCCTCACAAATACCTCTGGGTTTCTCACAAGAGTGCCAGAGCCTAGAATTTGAATAGAACAATGGAGCAGCAGAACGTTCTACTACCTAATCAATAATTAAATCTGCACAAAAGAAGCCTCTCGGGCCATATGAAGGGAGCTTAGATGGGAGAGGAGATGGGAGAGGAGCACGCTCTGGTTGTTAAAGAGCATTTTTATTCCATGAGAGTGGATATCCCAACCATCATACTAGACCTACATAGCTGAACTCCCAGGAACCCCCTCACCACATACACAGCAATGTAGCCCCCATTATTGTAGCCCCATTATTGTAGCCCCCATTATTGTAGCCCCATTATTGTAGCCCCCATTATTGTAGCCCCCATTACTGGACTATCGTGTCTTTTTATATCTGCCTGAAGTTTCGTTTTAGGGAGGAAGGGAATCCTCATTGGCTCCCATCATCTTCTAGATTTATGGAAAAATACATGGAATTATTTTAAAATGAACACAAAACTGAATTTTATATCCGACTTGAGTTCTTCTGGCTGGTCTGGTGATGAGCGGGTTCCTTCCAACGCTCTGAAGTTGGAGGTCCTCAGAGAAGCAGAGAATGGCGCTCATATTATGTTATCAACACTGTGCTGGGAGCCCAGGCCAACATGACGACACCCCCCACCCTCCCCCCAAGGGGATATCTAAAATATGCCCTGGGCTCACAAATAGTGGGGTCAAAGAAACTGAAAGAGGACTAGGCCTGATGATGGAATAGAGAGTCTTAAGCTGGCCATATATTCATCATTTACAAAAAAATTATCCAATTTCCCATCAACAAGCTCAATGCGTATGGAGGAAACGCAACATATCTGTAATGCTGTGCTGCGTCGGCAGGGAGAGCTCCATCGTCGGCAGCGAGAGCTCCATCGTCGGCAGCGAGAGCTCCATCGTCGGCAGCGAGAGCTCCATCGTCGGCAGCGAGAGCTCCATCGTCGGCAGCGAGAGCTCCATCGTCGGCAGCGAGAGCTCCATCGTCGGCAGCGAGAGCTCCATCGTCGGCAGCGAGAGCTCCATCGTCGGCAGCGAGAGCTCCATCGTCGGCAGCGAGAGCTCCATCGTCGGCAGCGAGAGCTCCATCGTCGGCAGCGAGAGCTCCATCGTCGGCAGCGAGAGCTCCATCGTCGGCAGCGAGAGCTCCATCGTCGGCAGCGAGAGCTCCATCGTCGGCAGCGAGAGCTCCATCGTCGGCAGGGAGAGCTCCATCGTCGGCAGGGAGAGCTCCATCGTCGGCAGGGAGAGCTCCATCGTCGGCAGGGATACTTCCCTGCTGTCAGAATACAATGATCAGTGCTGCTGGCTGTAGCCAGAGGCGCTGATCAAGCGACGTTGCTCTGATAGACTGGTTGTACAGACGTTGATTACAGCCACTGTCCCCATACATGGATCCAGATTCAGCTGGTCCCTCTTGAACCCATGTATGGCCACTCTTACAAGGGATAGTACAAGTGAGGAGATTATTGCAGGAAAAAAAATCTTTTTCCTTTAATAGCTGTTATTTTTTACCTAAAGGTGGAGTTGGGCTTTAATGTTAGTTTTTGCATAGCCGGGATTGGAATCCCTCGAGGAACACGCGGTGCGGAGAGCTGTATATATGGACCTCTATGTGTGACTGGGTTTGGTTCACAAGGAGAAGATCGCATTGTAGCATAACTGCAGGTCTCGGGTCTATCGCATTTCTCTGGGAGGGGGGGGGGGGGGTCAATGTACAATAGATCACATGTAAATACCAAACTTGCAGCCACATTACCAATAACAGTATTAATAGTCTCTATCATTATGGGATATCTTGACCAATTTGTTGGTAACAACCAGTTCAAGAAACCCAATTTCTTCCAAATTCTTGAATGCAATGCTAACAAATGTGGAAATGGAAGGCGGCGGCCCAGCTGGGCGTCATTCAGACTCCTCTCGGGGTAGGGAGTGAAGAGACAATACATGGGAGAGATTATAGAACATTCACATTCTGCTGAAGTCTCATCACAGTCATCTGCTCGCCCCTCCACCATACCGGACACAATGAGCCCATTGTCCTGATTGTTACCAGACTCTAAAGGTAACGGTATGCTCCACCATCCGCCAACAACCCTACAAGATGTCCAAAGAGATCTTCATCCCTATTGTTGAAGTGACAATAAATGTATTCATTTTATACCGATAACAAATGGTAGGACTCCCAACCTTCCAAAAGGTGCCTCCAAACCATCCCCACCACTCGGGGGAAACCCATTAGAAAAACAATCGATTTTTGGATTGTGGGAGGAAACTGAAGCCTTCTAAGGAAACCCAAAACCTCCACCGTCTTTACAAGAAGAGGATGAAAAATGTCACAACTTTTACCCGAGAGCAGCCGATCCGAACGTTTTTAGACGCTAAAAGGGCCGGTCCACATGATGGAATGCACCATATGCATGTTAGCACAGCCCGGGGGCATTCATTTTAAATGCACCCAACATGTGACACGTGCATGCATCCGCTTCGCATTCTCCTGCACCACAAAAAAAAGAAAAAGACTCCGCTTTGCTCAGTGGAGAATCAATGCGCTGAGCGGGCAGAGGACAGATCTCCGCTCACTCTGCGGACCCGTCAGGGCCCCGCTCTGCTCTATGGGGGGGGGGATCGCATGAAAACGGTCCGCCTGTCCTCTTTCATACAATCTGCCACGTGAAAGGGGCCTTAAGCTTTGAAAGTAAACGCTGCTCCACATTCAGTTTTCTCCAGTCTTATTAAACTCGCCCCAATGTGGGTGAGACAATTTATGCCCTCCATGTTTGAGGCTGATGAGGAGGGGAAAAAAAAAAAGGCAGTGGAAATTGGCTGCTAGCCCGCCGCATGCTACCCAATTTTTATTAATGAGCAATCTAACTAAAAGCTGTGCAGTTTATTAGCCTTAAAGGTATTGGAGTATACAGTGCCTGGAAAGAGTAATCCGCCCCCCGGAGTCAATACTTTGTAGAACCCCCTTTCTCTACAAGTCTTTTTGGGGGTGTCTCTACCAGCTTTGCACATCTAGAGAGGACATTTCTGCCCATTCTTCTTCTTTGTAGAATATCTCGCGCTCTGTCAGATTGGATGGAGAGCGTCTGTGATCAGCAATTTTCAAGTCAAACCAATGTAATCTACTTCCGAAACAATTCTGCTCCCTCCTGCCAGACTGCGAGACCAGGAGAGTCTATTCACTAGGATGTTTTTTCCAATTCCTGTGTCACCTACCTGCTGGTCATTGGATGAACACATTATCATATTATTGGGGGAGCCGAGGTGCTCACCCCACATCCTGTAAGGGCCCTTTCAAAAGGGTGCAATGATCGGGTCCACCTGTCAGTTTTTCAGGCTGACCCAATTGGACCGTTCCTCCACCCTGGAGCCAACATCCGATCCACTAAACAGACAGATGGGGGAATCGGATCGGATGACAGTCCTATTTAAACAAGGCGGTCCAGTGGAGTGGACATGGGTCATCTGCTTGCTCAGTGGGACAGGTGGATCCACAGGTGGGCTCTGCCAGTGTGAAAGGGGCCCAAACTCCACCATTTCCTGATGTTCCCAGAGCCAGAAAGTATGATTGACAGGTAAAGGGCTCATCGGTCAAGCGTTTGAGAGACTTTACTCACAACTTAGAGCACCGAGAACCTGGATGAGACTTCGGAGTTCATATGACTTCCCTTGTAATGATGTCCTTCATAAAGCTTTGTCCTCCTCCAACCTCAACCACACCAAGAGCTTAGCTTGGAATACCGAGAATGAGACTTTGACAAGCCTTCTCTGGTGGAGCCCCACTCAGGTCCATGAGTGACCCATTCTCCACCAGAGGTGGTTTGTGAAAGTCACCTTCTCTGCTTTGTGATTGGACCCTCCAGTGTCCAATCCATGTAGGTTTAGAAGCTCTTTCTTAGAAAAGTGCTAGGCTGCTCTCTGAAAAGGACTGGTAATAAAGGCATTTGGCCATCTTCATACAAACCATTAAAGCTCTGAGAAGGAAAGAGAATAGTACATTAGCAGTACTTTGCACCTTCCATCAATTCTATGAGAATCTGGCCTGATGCCAACAAGACTCAGCTGACCACCGGAGGGCTTCACTATAGACCCCGAGGTAGTCAGAGGGTTTCTGGACATTCAATATGACAGAGCGGGTTTGCAGAAATGTGCAATAGGTTGTTAATAGATTGCATATTGAAGGGCTTCAACAGGTGGGAAGTCAGACAATCGGGTACAGAGGTCAGACAATCGGGTACAGAGGTCAGACAATCGGGTACAGAGGTCAGACAATCGGGTACAGAGGTCAGACAATCGAGTACAGAGGTCAGACAATCGGGTACACAGGTCAGACAATCGGGTACACAGGTCAGACAATCGAGTACAGAGGTCAGACAATCGAGTACAGAGGTCAGACAATCGGGTACAGAGGTCAGACAATCGGGTACAAAGGTCAGACAATCGGGTACAAAGGTCAGACAATCGGGTACACAGGTCAGACAATCGAGTACAGAGGTCAGACAATCGAGTACAGAGGTCAGACAATCGAGTACAGAGGTCAGACAATCGGGTACAGAGGTCAGACAATCGGGTACAGAGGTCAGACAATCGGGTACAAAGGTCAGACAATCGGGTACACAGGTCAGACAATCGGGTACACAGGTCAGACAATCGGGTACAGAGGTCAGACAATCGGGTACAGAGGTCAGACAATCGGGTACAGAGGCCAGACAATCGGGTACACAGGTCAGACAATCGGGTACACAGGTCAGACAATCGGGTACACAGGTCAGACAATCGGGTACAGAGGTCAGACAATCGGGTACACAGGTCAGACAATCGGGTACACAGGTCAGACAATCGGGTACAGAGGTCAGAC
This sequence comes from Lithobates pipiens, assembly GCF_037356315.1. Classification (NCBI taxonomy): domain Eukaryota; kingdom Metazoa; phylum Chordata; class Amphibia; order Anura; family Ranidae; genus Lithobates; species Lithobates pipiens. Next base: position 296,112 of record NW_027507910.1, on the reverse strand, counting down.
AATCGGGTACAGAGGTCAGACAATCGGGTACACAGGTCAGACAATCGGGTACACAGGTCAGACAATCGGGTACACAGGTCAGACAATCGGGTACACAGGTCAGACAATCGGGTACAGAGGTCAGACAATCGAGTACACAGGTCAGACAATCGAGTACACAGGTCAGACAATCGAGTACACAGGTCAGACAATCCGGTACAGAGGTCAGACAATCGGGTACAGAGGTCAGACAATCGGGTACAGAGGTCAGACAATCGGGTACAGAGGTCAGGGGCTCCCGGGTGAAAGTTTAGAGTGGCAGATTTGGGGAACGGCCTCAACCTAAAAACAGTTAATAGCAGAAGTTGACAGCTTGGCCCACTTTAATAAATGCCGGGGGGTAACATTAGCAAAATACGCTCTCCCTTTGCGCTAAAAATCTAAGACTGGTGCTAGGTAGCAGAATTCCAGGAGCTAGGCAGGCAACGTGACCAATCAACTGCAGCCAATGCTCACCTCTCCCAAGTCTTCTCTCCAATGGAAGCCCCCCATCTACCTCCACGGTGCTTGCCACCCTAAGCTCTTCACCCCTTTCAAAGTTTTCCCAACATTGGATATGAAGAGGCCATGTTCATGGCTGACCGCAATTGAAGTAGGTCTGTCCAACCCTCCACATAACAGCCATGAGGACTGTGCGAATGGATAAGCAGAGGGGGAAGAAGATCTTATTCACACCCTTCCTTATCACCATTATTATGCGTTCTGCTCGCTCTCCCACCTCCAACTCACGAGACACGCTGGGAAGATGTGAAATTCATCACCTCCTAAGATAATAGAATACGCAGGAGGAAAACAGTACCTGAAGGAAAGAGATTCACAGGTCAAGTAAACTATTGGGGAATAATGGGGTGTATTTATTATAACAAACCTCACACACCAGATCTGTGTCCATCAGGAAATCCCAAAACAAAGGGGGACCCCCGGATCCGACTCCACGTTTCTAGTCTTATGCAGAAAAGAATACGAATCCAATCTCTCATCCGGCCTACACCTCCATAGTGGGGGGGGGTCGCCTCCATTTTTTGTGGTCTCATCAGAGATTGGGAAATCGGTGGCTTGTGTAAGCAGGCTTGGTCTTCCTGCGTTTGACATGCACTTTAACCATGCTTGAAACGCAAGTCAGCCATTTTCAATTTCCGCTAAAATTCTTATCATTTTGCCATGTGGTTATGCGCTAGGAGGCTGCATTGCAAACACAGCGGGTCCTACTGAGAGCTATTAACGTTTCTGGCAGTCTGGAACCTTTTACTACAGACAGTAACATGTCAGTGATATTCCGTTTCTCCCCCACCCTAAGGCTGGCCATACATTATACAGTTTTTCTTTAGAGATTTACCAAAACCGTATAATATTGGGGGTCACACCTCAACCCTTTCCATTTGTATGCAATCAGGCCGGCCCTTCCACTGCATAGTGAGGAAAATCTAATGGAAACTGAAGAAAATTGTATAATAAATATATATATAATTTTTTATTTTTTTGTTTCAAACATTTCCCAACAGGCTAGAAGTTTCTAATAGGGCCGGATTTCTGCATAGCCTCCATAAGCCATGGTTTAATCTGGCCATACATTATACAATTTTCTTCAGTTTCCATTAGATTTACCTTCAACTATGCAGTGGAAAGGCCGGCCTGATTGCATACAAATGGAAAGGGTTGCGTATGTATACATATATACATACACACAGTAGGGAATTTAACAAATAAAGCTGTGACCCCCTGCAGATGGTTTAAGTTTTGCCCACTTACATAGAAATGAAGGGTCTATCAGAGGTGTATTTTATCTGATGGAGACAGAAAATCAACCAAAAAACACGTTACAAATGTTATAAATGGAGTTGAAATTCAGTGAGTAAAATAAGTATTTGACCCCTTCACAAAACCTGACTTGGTAGTTGGTGGAGAAACCCTTGTTGGTGATCACAGAGGTCAGACGTTTCTTGTAGGTGGTGATGAGGTTTCCACATCTCAGGAGGGATTTTGCTCCTCTCTTCTCTACAGATCTTCTCTAAATCCTTAAGATTTCTTGGCTGTCGCTTGGCAACTCAAAGTTTCAGCTCCATCCATACATTTTCTATAGGATTAAGGTCTGGAGACTGGCTAGGCCGTTCTAGAAGCCTAATGTGCTTCTTCTTGAGCCACTCCTTTGTTGCCTTGGCGGTATGTTTTGGGTCATTGTCATGCTGGAAGACCCATCCATGACCCATCTTCAGTGTTCTGGATGAGGGAAGAAGGTTCTCCTCCAAGATTTTCCAATACATGGCCCCGTCCATTGGCCCCCCAATGCAGCAAAGTCGGCCTGGACCTTTATCAGAGAAACCTCTCCAAAGCATCATGGTGGCCACAGCTCAGGGGGGAGAATCTGTCCACAGGACAACTATTAGTCGTCTCTCCACAAATCTGCCCTTTATGAAGAGTGACAAGAAGAAAGACATTGGAGAAAGAAAGTCATAAGAAGTCCTGTTTGTAGTTTGTGAGAAGCCATGTGGGGGAGGGGGCAGCAAACATGTGGAAGAAGGTGATCTGGTCAGAGGAGACCAAAATTCTACTTTATGGCCTAAAAGCAAAACGCTATGTGTGGGGGAAACTAACACCGCCCATCCCCCGAACACACCATCCCCACCGTGAGACATGGTGGTGGCAGCATCATGTGGTGGGGATGGTTTTCTTCAGCAGGGACAGGGAAGCTGGTCAGAGTTGATGGGAAGATGGATGGAGACAAATACAGGACAATCTTAGAAGAAAACCTGTTGGAGTCGGCAAAAGACTTGAGACCGGGGCGGAGGTTCCCCTTCCAGCAGGACAACGACCCGAAACATCCAGCCAGAGCTACAATGGAATGGTTTACATCAAAGCATATTCATGTGTTAGAATGGCCCAGTCACAGTCCAGACCTAAATCCCATTGAGAATCTGTGGCCAGACTTGAAAATTGCTGATCACAGACGCTCTCCATCCAATCTGACAGAGCTTGAGATATTCTACAAAGAAGAAGAATGGGCAGAAATGTCCTCTCTAGATGGGCAAAGCTGGTAGAGACACCCCCAAAAAGACTTGTAGAGAAAGGGGGTTCTACAAAGTATTGACTCCGGGGGGCGCCATACAAATGCCCCTCCCCCACACTTTTCACAGATTTATTTGTATCATTTATCATTTTCCTTTCACTTCACAATTATGTGACACTTTGTGTTGGTCCATCACATAAAATCCCAATAAAATACATTTATGGTTTTGGGTGTAACAAAATGTGGGGAATGTCAGGGGGTATGAATACTTTTTCCAGGCCGTGTGTGTGTGTGTGTGTGTGTGTGTGTGTGTGTATACATATATATACACACACACACACACACACACACACGCTCTTTTGATACTGTCACTTTAAGAAGAAGATCTCCGTTTCATGACAAGGGGCAGTTAATGGAATGTACTTTTATACAGACATTCATATTGTGAAAACGTACTGACAGTACAAAGTGACGTTTCCACCGCCTGACCCAACAATGCGACGCATTTCTCCTCCTGCACTGTCTGCATCCCTCCAAATCTTTGGTTGCATAGAAGAACGTTTGGAACATGCAGTCTCTGCCCACTAATGAGCTCAAAAGAAGCACTAAAATGCTCAGCATTCCCGCAGAAAGCAAAGCTCTGAGATCCCGCCAGCGCTGGGCACACAACTAGAAACCTCGGCCACAAGGAATAGGATGGTCTATGATGGAGAGGGACATCTGTGGTCAGGAGCCACGGACGGACGGCGTCACAACTGCCCATACAATTGGTTGCATCAGATGCCTATTTCCAGAAGAAAAGCTATTTATTAGTATAAAGAACCAGAAGAGCAGAACAGGAAAAAGAACGAGACGCTTTGACCTGTAAGAGTGAAGTAAATGAAAATGCGTGGATCTCTCTCGGGTTTTCGGGTTCCCTGAATGTTCTGCAATCATCTCCTGAGTAGAACGCGTTTCATTAGAGGAAAATGAAGCTTTGATCAGACAGTCCAGAATGGAGAAACGTCGAATTCCCTTATTCACAAAGTAGGGTGTTTCCCACAGCGTAACCTAGTGGACCGAGGCAGAGCGCGGCCCTGGAAGGTAACCTGAGGACACGCTACTAGAAGGCATGTGAGTCACTTTTCCAATGTAGATCAGCGCCTGGCTCACGGCTACGCAACAGTTTGAGGTCGCAGTGGGGGAAAAACGCGCAGAGAACTGAAGGAAAACACAGGTGGGATCTCCACGAGTTGTTGGCGGATGTGCAAGGACAAGAGTGGAAGGGCACACGGCGGCACACGGCGGCACACGGCGGCACACGGCCTCCAGACCTTAGGAGACACCAAATATCTCTCTGCGCTTTTCAACGGTTAACAGCCGGGACCACTGCAGATTAAATCTTCCCGGGAAAACCAAACAATGAAAATGCTTTACCTTCAAGAAAACACATGAAGGAGTTGGGGGATGGAAACGTCCCCCTCGGTTGGCTTCCTCAGAGACCGGGCACTACATCGGGATATGCGACTCAATGGTAGGCCGGGAAGGATAAGTCGGGAGGATACAGAAAACATGTCGTGAAGAAATACAACGTTACAGGAAAAGTATTTTACAAACGACAAGAAATGGAGAAATCAACAATCTGGTGAGAAGATCTTCCGACCATTTTGTATCACCCTCCTTTCCCATTGATATTTAAGAGATGAGCTTTGTATACGGCAGGGCCGGTCTCACCGATCGGCAAAGATCCCGTGAAGTGGTGAGGAGGACAGAAGCCATCAGGCTGGAACATGATTATTAGGCATCTACCGTGGCATTGGACATTGTAGAGGATCTAAAGGGTAGGCAGCCACAAGCAGCCATTATAGAAAAGCAAATCTCTTCCCCGCCGACTAGGAAGATCTCAACGTATTTGGTGATCCAGCCAGATCCCCAATTACACTTCTGCCTAAGAAAAGCCGTCTAAAGAGGATGCACAATAGAAGCAGTATGTGGCTTGCTGTGGGGGTGGGGGTGTTTAAAACCCAGCTGGCAGCCATAGGATACGCTTGCCTATACCACACGTCAGGAATCATTCCCCGGGTGGGGGTGGAAGGGAGGAGCGGGGGAGGGGAGATGCACGTTTCCTTACAACCCCAAACACAAAAGAGAAGCTTGGAAGCCCACAGAAGGGCTGATGGCCCCAATTCATGAATGCCGGACAAGGAGCAGGTACTAATAGGTGCAATAAACGTTTTCCCGGGTGACAAAGAGTTAAAGAGGGAAAAGGCCTCTTCACACTCCTGTCCAAGAAAGACAATTTATCACTTTGCTGGGAGGGAACAACAGATCACGTAGATCAGTGTATGGCCTTGTCACCGGAGCCACAACACCGCTTTATATGTCCTCTACTTGGAGCGTCTGAAATGTTACAACATTAATCGGGTATCGATCAGTAAATCGCCACAAAGGTACCATAAGAAGAACCCTTCAAGTCTGCTTTAGTTATTGCCATCTACAATTTGCGCCGTCCGCGCAACACCCCCCCCGTCTACAACCTGCGCCGTCCGTGCGATGCCCCCCCCCCGTCTACAATCTGCGCCGTCCGTGCGACGCCCCCCCGTCTACAATCTGCGCCGTCCGTGCGACGCCCCCCCGTCTACAACCTGCGCCGTCCGTGCGACGCCCCCCCGTCTACAACCTGCGCCGTCCGTGCGACGCCCCCCCGTCTACAACCTGCGCCGTCCGTGCGACGCCCCCCCGTCTACAACCTGCGCCGTCCGTGCGACGCCCCCCCGTCTACAACCTGCGCCGTCCGTGCAACGCCACCCCCCCGTCTACAACCTGCGCCGTCCGTGCGATGCCCCCCCCCCCCCCCGTCTACAATCTGCGCCGTCCGTGCGATGCCCCCCCCCCCCGTCTACAATCTGCGCCGTCCGTGCGATGCCCCCCCCGTCTACAATCTGCGCCGTCCGTGCGATGCCCCCCCCGTCTACAATCTGCGCCGTCCGTGCGATGCCCCCCCGTCTACGATCTGCGCCGTCCGTGCAACGCCCCCCCCGTCTACAATCTGCGCCGTCCGTGCGATGCCCCCCCCCCCCCCTCTACAATCTGCGCCGTCCGTGCGACGCCCCCCCGTCTACAACCTGCGCCGTCCGTGCAACGCCCCCCCGTCTACAATCTGCGCCGTCCGTGCGATGCCCCCCCCCCCCCCCGTCTACAATCTGCGCCGTCCGTGCGATGCCCCCCCCCCCCGTCTACAATCTGCGCCGTCCGTGCGATGCCCCCCCCGTCTACAATCTGCGCCGTCCGTGCGATGCCCCCCCCCCCCCCCCCATCTACGATCTGCGCCGTCCGTGCGATGCCCCCCCCCCCATCTACGATCTGCGCCGTCCGTGCGATGCCCCCCCCCCCCCCCGTCTACAATCTGCGCCGTCCGTGCGATGCCCCCCCCCCCCCCGTCTACAATCTGCGCCGTCCGTGCGATGCCCCCCCCCCCCGTCTACAATCTGCGCCGTCCGCGCAACGCCCCCCCCGTCTACAATCTGCGCCGTCCGTGCGATGCCCCCCCCCCCCCTCTACAATCTGCGCCGTCCGTGCGATGCCCCCCCCCCCCCCGTCTACAATCTGCGCCGTCCGTGCGATGCCCCCCCCCCCCCGTCTACAATCTGCGCCGTCCGTGCGATGCCCCCCCCGTCTACAATCTGCGCCGTCCGTGCGATGCCCCCCCCGTCTACAATCTGCGCCGTCCGTGCGATGCCCCCCCCCCCCATCTACGATCTGCGCCGTCCGTGCGATGCCCCCCCCCCCATCTACGATCTGCGCCGTCCGTGCGATGCCCCCCCCCCCCCCGTCTACAATCTGCGCCGTCCGTGCGATGCCCCCCCCCCGTCTACAATCTGCGCCGTCCGCGCAACGCCCCCCCGTCTACAATCTGCGCCATCCGCGCAACGCCCCCCCGTCTACAATCTGCGCAACGCCCCCCCCCCCGCCTACGATCTGCGCCGTCCGCGTGACATACAGTTATGCATAGAGATAGCACTCAGAACTGCCGGTTCCCGTAGAATCTGCAACCCATTTCATGTATCGGACACGGACCGGACATGTGAACACGTAAACACCATCACACACAGATGTATTTATATCAGAGCCAACAAAACATTCCAATACAACTCAATGGCAATCAATGTAATCAATGTAATCAATGTAATCAATGTCTTGGATAAAGGAAGTGAAAACACGTGAAATGAATGGGGACTCCATCTCTGCAGGTCACGTTCCACATGAATCCCAGTGATGATAAACTCCTCCCACTACACAAGCAAAAAACCAATAAAAAACCAGCGCTGTCAGCTGAGCCGCGTACGTCTGTAGCGGGCGCGTCAGGGTAACGGCACTGACATTTAACCCTCTGCCGTACCAAGCGCAGGACACCCAGACGCTGCAGCCAGTTGGCGGCGAGCTCCCATATGGTCTAGCGGTCAGGATCCCTGGTTTTCACCCAGGCGGCCCGGGTTCCACTCCCGCTATGGGAAGGACATCTTACACTTGTGGATTGTTATGAAATGTAAGAAGATTCATTTTTCTGCCAAGGCTGCAGATATTCCCACATTATGCAGACGGACAGACAAGAAGGGACTTACCTCCAGTCCTTTCAGGGGCACCACCCGCTTCTTCTTCAGCTCCACACATTTCCTCATCTTGCAGATCTGGTGGCTGGTGCTCCGGTGGACGCAGTTGTAGCAGGCGCCGCACGCTTCTTTTCTCAGGCACGGAGTACAGGCCCCGCACCGCTTCCTCTTCTTGTGGGGACGCTCCGGTTTTTCCATGGCACTACCACCACCAATGGCGCCGCCATCACTCACACAACCAACGCCAATTGCCTTCTCCGCAGGCAGCGGCATCAGCTCCGCTGGTAAGTGCACCGTCCTCAGCCTCCCGAGAGCCTCGGCATCGTCACAGAAGTCATATATATCTTGGGGCCCCATGTGAGGTGCCGCGGCAGGCTGGGTCTCCATCATCGCACAGCCAACTTCCAGGACCCCTCCACCCAATACCCAAATCTTCACCACCACAGATCTAGCAGACCATAAGGCCGAGCCGTGTGTGGGGGCTCGGGAAATGTTATCGAGTTCTATGAATTACTGCTAGAAAACCCTTGAATGCGATCCGCCGTCCCCTCATTGGGGTGTAACGTCCATGGAAAGGGTCCTCCTAGAGCCCCAACTTTCTCTTCTCCCAGCCCGGCAGACGTATCTCCCGCAGGTTCCCCTTCCCCCCCTGGCGGCTCATGGTGACGGAAGCAGAGGGAGCGCCGCGCTCTACCGGAATGGGGGTGTGCCGCGCCTTCCACAAAGGGGTCCTAGAAAAATAGAGGAAGAGATTCCTGGGGTCAGAAGTGGTCATGTCATCCTCACACTTCACCAAAACCAACCAACCTTCAATGACTGGCACAATACAAAGTGCCCGGGACCTGGAAGCTGCAAGATTCATCAGGCTGTCCAGAACCCCAACGTGTAGAGGGGGGCAGAACTAAACCCCCCAACGTGTAGAGGGGGGGGGTAGAACTAAACCCCCCAACGTGTAGAGGGGGGCAGAACTAAACCCCCCAACGTGTAGAGGGGGGGGGCAGAACTAAACCCCCAACGTGTAGAGGGGGGGGGGGCAGAACTAAACCCCCAACGTGTAGAGGGGGGGGGCAGAACTAAACCCCCAACGTGTAGAGGGGGGGGCAGAACTAAACCCCCAACGTGTAGAGGGGGGGGGGGCAGAACTAAACCCCCAACGTGTAGAGGGGGGGCAGAACTAAACCCCCAACGTGTAGAGGGGGGGGCAGAACTAAACCCCCAACGTGTAGAGGGGGGGGGGCAGAACTAAACCCCCAACGTGTAGAGGGGGGGGCAGAACTAAACCCCCAACGTGTAGAGGGGGGGCAGAACTAAACCCCCAACGTGTAGAGGGGGGGCAGAACTAAACCCCCAACGTGTAGAGGGGGGCAGAACTAAACCCCCAACGTGTAGAGGGGGGGCAGAACTAAACCCCCAACGTGTAGAGGGGGTAGAACTAAACCCCCAACGTGTAGAGGGGGTAGAACTAAACCCCCAACGTGTAGAGGGGTAGAACTAAACCCCCAACGTGTAGAGGGGTAGAACTAAACCCCCAACGTGTAGAGGGGGTAGAACTAAACCCCCAACGTGTAGGAGGGGGGTAGAACTAAACCCCCAACGTGTAGAGGGGGCAGAACTAGACCCACAATGTGTAGAGGGGGCAGAACTAGACCCACAATGTGTAGAGGGGGCAGAACTAAACCCCCAACGTGTAGAGGGGGCAGAACTAAACCCCCAACGTGTAGAGGGGGCAGAACTAGACCCACAATGTGTAGAGGGGGCAGAACTAAATCCCCAACGTGTAGAGGGGGCAGAACTAAACCCACAATGTGTAGAGGGGGCAGAACTAAACCCCCAACGTGTAGGAGGGGGGTAGAACTAAACCCACAATGTGTAGAGGGGGCAGAACTAGACCCACAATGTGTAGAGGGGGCAGAACTAAACCCACAATGTGTAGGAGGGGGGTAGAACTAAACCCCCAACGTGTAGAGGGAACTCACAATTCACAATTATCTGATGAGTGTAAACAAACTTTGTCTATATATAAACAGAGGAAACAAAACAAATGAGATCCACAACAAACAAACAAATACAATACACACCGAGGAGGACACAGAGCACACTATCCACACTACACACCGAGGAGGACACAGAGCACACTATCCACACTACACACCGAGGAGGGCACAGAGCACACTATCCACAATACACACCGAGGAGCACACAGAGCACACTATCCACACTACACACCGAGGAGGGCACAGAGCACACTATCCACACTACACACCGAGGAGGGCACAGAGCACACTATCCACACTACACACCGAGGACGACACAGAGCACACTATCCACACTACACACCGAGGAGCACACAGAGCACACTATCCACACTACACACCGAGGACGACACAGAGCACACTATCCACACTACACACCGAGGAGCACACAGAGCACACTATCCACACTACACACCGAGGAGGGCACAGAGCACACTATCCACACTACACACCGAGGAGGACACAGAGCACACTATCCACACTACACACCGAGGAGGGCACAGAGCACACTATCCACACTACACACCGAGGAGGGCACAGAGCACACTATCCACACTACACACCGAGGAGCACACAGAGCACACTATCCACACTACACACCGAGGAGCACACAGAGCACACTATCCACACTACACACCGAGGAGGACACAGAGCACACTATCCACACTACACACCGAGGAGGGCACAGAGCACACTATCCACACTACACACCGAGGAGCACACAGAGCACACTATCCACACTACACACCGAGGAGCACACAGAGCACACTATCCACACTACACACCGAGGAGGACACAGAGCACACTATCCACACTACACACCGAGGAGGACACAGAGCACACTATCCACACTACACACCGAGGAGGACACAGAGCACACTATCCACACTACACACCGAGGAGCACACAGAGCACACTATCCACACTGCACACCGAGGAGGGCACAGAGCACACTATCCACACTACACACCGAGGAGGACACAGAGCACACTATCCACAATACACACCGAGGAGGACACAGAGCACACTATCCACAATACACACCGAGGAGGACACAGAGCACACTATCCACACTACACACCGAGGAGCACACAGAGCACACTATCCACACTACACACCGAGGAGCACACAGAGCACACTATTCACAATACACAGTGGGTGGGGGGGGGGGGTTGTCAGTCATTGTTCTGAGGGACTATAGAAACCCCCAACAAAGAGCCCCTACCCAGAACCCCCCAATAACACCATTCATAGGAAGATACATACAGGGGTCCCCTATACATCCTATGTGTCAGCAGTCCTAAGATTGGGGAATCCCCAGCTCACTATGAACAGTCCAAGCAGAGGATCAGTGACCTTCACCCACTATTCCAGACATAGAGAGGAGATCCACATAGAGAGGAGATCCAATGTAACATAGAGAGAGAGAAGAGATCAAATGTAACATATATAGAAAGAGAGAAGAGATTCAATGTAACAGAGAGAGAGAGAAGAGAGTCAATGTAACATATATAGAGAGAGAGAAGAGATTCAATGTAACATATAGAGAGAGAGAGAAGAGATCCAATGTAACATATAGAGAGAGAGAAGAGATCCAATGCAATGGACACACATAGGATACAATGTATAGAATGGAGGAGACACACAGAGTGCAGTGGGGGTCCCCCTCTCCTCTCCTCTCCTCTCCTCACCTGCACCGGGGATGATCGCTCAGGTGTCACATGATCCCCCCATTGCCGATCTCTGGGGGCCCCACATGTCACCCTCAGCCGGTGTCTGCAGCTTCACTCACCTTCTATGAGCCTCTCCGCTTCCCTGATGGGGGAGGAGGGGGAGGGGAGGGAGCGTGCAGGGCACAGATGTGGAGCAAACAAAAGGGAAGTGAATGAGAAACACAAAGATACGAAGTGGAGCCACACAGGATCCGGAGTACATCCAGAGAACAACCTCCCCCATCATCTACAGACACCCAGAGAGAGAACCACCACCCCCATCATCTACAGACACCCAGAGAGAGAACAACCACCACCCCCATCATCTACAGACACCCAGAGAGAACAACCACCACCCCCATCATCTACAGACACCCAGAGAGAACAACCTCCCCCATCATCTACATCCAGAGAGAGAACAACCACCACCCCCATCATCTACAGACACCCAGAGAGAGAACAACCACCACCCCCATCATCTACAGACACCCAGAGAGAACAACCACCACCCCCATCATCTACAGACACCCAGAGAGAGAACCACCACCCCCATCATCTACAGACACCCAGAGAGAGAACCACCACCCCCATCATCTACAGACACCCAGAGAGAGAACCACCACCCCCATCATCTACAGACACCCAGAGAGAGAACAACCACCACCCCCATCATCTACAGACACCCAGAGAGAGAACAACCACCACCCTCATCATCTACAGACACCCAGAGAGAGAACAACCACCACCCCCATCATCTACAGACACCCAGAGAGAGAACAACCACCACCCCCATCATCTACAGACACCCAGAGAGAGAACAACCACCACCCCCATCATCTACAGACACCCAGAGAGAGAACCACCACCACCCTCATCATCTACAGACACCCAGAGAGAGAACAACCACCACCCTCATCATCTACAGACACCCAGAGAGAACCACCACCACACTCATCATCTACAGACATCCAGAGAGAACCACCACCCCCATCATCTACAGACACCCAGAGATAGAACAACCACCACCCTCATCATCTACAGACACCCAGAGAGAGAACAACCACCACCCCCATCATCTACAGACACCCAGAGAGAACAACCACCACACTCATCATCTACAGACACCCAGAGAGAGAACAACCACCACCCCCATCATCTACAGACACCCAGAGAGAACAACCACCACCCCCATCATCTACAGACACCCAGAGAGAACAACCACCACACTCATCATCTACAGACACCCAGAGAGAGAACAACCACCACCCCCATGATTTACAGACATCCAGAGAGAGAACAACCACCACCCCCATCATCTACAGACACCCAGAGAGAACAACCACCACCCCCATCATCTACAGACACCCAGAGAGAGAGAACAACCACCACCCTCATCATCTAGATCCAGAGAGAGAACCACCACCCCCATCATCTACAGACACCCAGAGAGAGGACAACCACCACCCCCATCATCTACAGACACACAGAGAGAGAACAACCACCACCCCCATCATCTACAGACACCCAGAGAGAGAACCACCACCCCCATCATCTACAGACACCCAGAGAGAGAACCACCACCCCCATCATCTACAGACACCCAGAGAGAGAACAACCACCACCCTCATCATCTACAGACACCCAGAGAGAACCACCACCACACTCATCTACAGACATCCAGAGAGAACCACCACCCCCATCATCTACAGACACCCAGAGAGAGAACCACCACCCCCATCATCTACAGACACCCAGAGAGAGAACCACCACCCCCATCATCTACAGACACCCAGAGAGAGAACCACCACCCCCATCATCTACAGACACCCAGAGAGAGAACCACCACCCCCATCATCTACAGACACCCAGAGAGAGAACCACCACCACCCTCATCATCTACAGACACCCAGAGAGAACCACCACCACCCCCATCATCTACAGACACCCAGAGAGAACAACCACCACCCCATCATCTACAGACATCCAGAGAGAGAACAACCACCACCATCATCATCTACAGACACCCAGAGAGAACAACCACCACCCCCATCATCTACAGACACCCAGAGAGAGAGAACAACCACCACCCTCATCATCTAGATCCAGAGAGAGAACCACCACCCCCATCATCTACAGACACCCATAGAGAGGACAACCACCACCCCCATCATCTACAGACACCCAGAGAGAGAACAACCACCACCCCCATCATCTACAGACACCCAGAGAGAGAACAACCACCACCCCCATCATCTACAGACACCCAGAGAGAACAACCACCACCCCCATCATCTACAGACACCCAGAGAGAGAGAACAACCACCACCCCCATCATCTACAGACACCCAGAGAGAACAACCACCACCCCCATCATCTACAGACACCCAGAGAGAGAACCACCACCCCCATCATCTACAGACACCCAGAGAGAGAACCACCACCCCCATCATCTACAGACACCCAGAGAGAGAACAACCACCACCCTCATCATCTACAGACACCCAGAGAGAACCACCACCACACTCATCTACAGACATCCAGAGAGAACCACCACCCCCAACATCTACAGACACCCAGAGAGAGAGAACAACCACCACCCTCATCATCTAGATCCAGAGAGAGAACCACCACCCCCATCATCTACAGACACCCAGAGAGAGGACAACCACCACCCCCATCATCTACAGACACCCAGAGAGAGAACAACCACCACCCCCATCATCTACAGACACCCAGAGAGAACAACCACCACCCCCATCATCTACAGACACCCAGAGAGAACAACTACCACCCCCATCATCTACAGACACCCAGAGAGAGAGAACAACCACCCCGCTCATCATCTAGATCCAGAGAGAGAACCAGCACCCCCATCACCAACAGACACCCAGAGAGAGGACAACCACCACCCCCATCATCTACAGACACCCAGAGAGAACAACCTCCCCCATCATCTACACCCAGAGAGAACAACCTCCCCCATCATCTACATCCAGAGAGAAAAACCTCCCCCATCATCTACATCCAGAGAGAGAACAACCACCACCCCCATCATCTACAGACACCCAGAGAGAGAACAACCACCACCCCCATCATCTACATCCAGAGAGAACAACCACCACACATCATCTACAGACACCCAGAGAGAGAACAACCACCACCCCCATCATCTACAGACACCCAGAGAGAGAACAACCACCACCCCCATCATCTACAGACACCCAGAGAGAACAACCACCACCCCCATCATCTACAGACATCCAGAGAGAACAACCACCACACTCATCATCTACAGACACCCAGAGAGAGAACAACCACCACCCCCATCATCTACAGACACCCAGAGAGAGAACCACCACCCCCATCATCTACAGACACCCAGAGAGAGAACAACCACCACCCTCATCATCTACAGACACCCAGAGAGAACAACCACCACCCCCATCATCTACAGACACCCAGAGAGAGAACAACCACCACCCCCATCATCTACAGACATCCAGAGAGAACAACCACCACACTCATCATCTACAGATACCCAGAGAGAGAACAACCACCACCCCCATCATCTACAGACACCCAGAGAGAGAACAACCACCACCCTCATCATCTACAGACACCCAGAGAGAGAACCACCACCCCCATCATCTACAGACACCCAGAGAGAGAACCACCACCCCCATCATCTACAGACACCCAGAGAGAGAACCACCACCCCCATCATCTACAGACACCCAGAGAGAGAACCACCACCCCCATCATCTACAGACACCCAGAGAGAGAACCACCACCACCCTCATCATCTACAGACACCCAGAGAGAACCACCACCACCCCCATCATCTACAGACACCCAGAGAGAACAACCACCACCCCATCATCTACAGACATCCAGAGAGAGAACAACCACCACCCCCATCATCTACAGACACCCAGAGAGAACAACCACCACCCCCATCATCTACAGACACCCAGAGAGAGAGAACAACCACCACCCTCATCATCTAGATCCAGAGAGAGAACCACCACCCCCATCATCTACAGACACCCATAGAGAGGACAACCACCACCCCCATCATCTACAGACACCCAGAGAGAGAACAACCACCACCCCCATCATCTACAGACACCCAGAGAGAGAACAACCACCACCCCCATCATCTACAGACACCCAGAGAGAACAACCACCACCCCCATCATCTACAGACACCCAGAGAGAGAGAACAACCACCCTGCTCATCATCTAGATCCAGAGAGAGAACCAGCACCCCCTTCACCTACAGACACCCAGAGAGAGGACAACCACCACCCCCCATCATCTACAGACACCCAGAGAGAACAACCTCCCCCATCATCTACACCCAGAGAGAACAACCACCACCCCCATCATCTACAGACACCCAGAGAGAGAACCACCACCCCCATCATCTACAGACACCCAGAGAGAGAACAACCACCACCCTCATCATCTACAGACACCCAGAGAGAGAACCACCACCCCCATCATCTACAGACACCCAGAGAGAGAACCACCACCCCCATCATCTACAGACACCCAGAGAGAGAACCACCACCACCCTCATCATCTACAGACACCCAGAGAGAACCACCACCACCCCCATCATCTACAGACATCCAGAGAGAGAACAACCACCACCCCCATCATCTACAGACACCCAGAGAGAACAACCACCACCCCCATCATCTACAGACACCCAGAGAGAGAGAACAACCACCACCCTCATCATCTAGATCCAGAGAGAGAACCACCACCCCATCATCTACAGACACCCAGAGAGAGAACAACCACCACCCCCATCATCTACAGACATCCAGAGAGAGAACAACCACCACCCCCATCATCTACAGACATCCAAAGAGAGAACAACCACCACCCCCATCATCTACAGACACCCAGAGAGAACAACCACCACCCCCATCATCTACAGACACCCAGAGAGAGAGAACAACCACCACCCTCATCATCTAGATCCAGAGAGAGAACCACCACCCCATCATCTACAGACACCCAGAGAGAGGACAACCACCACTCCCATCATCTACAGACACCCAGAGAGAGAACAACCACCACCCCCATCATCTACAGACACCCAGAGAGAACAACCACCACCCCCATCATCTACAGACATCCAGAGAGAGAACAACCACCACCCCCATCATCTACAGACATCCAGAGAGAGAACAACCACCACCCCCATCATCTACAGACACCCAGAAAGAGAGAACATCCACCCCCCCTCATCATCTAGATCCAGAGAGAGAACCAGCACCCCCATCACCTACAGACACCCAGAGAGAGGACAACCACCACCCCCATCATCTACAGACACCCAGAGAGAGAACAACCACCACCCTCATCATCTACAGACACCCAGAGAGAGAACAACCACCACCCCCATCATCTACAGACACCCAGAGAGAGAGAACAACCACCCCCATCATATACAGACACCCAGAGAGAGGACAACCACCACACTCATCATCTACAGACACCCAGAGAGAGAACAACCACCACCCCATCATCTACACCCAGAGAGAGAACAACCACCACCCCCATCATCTACAGACATCCAGAGAGGGGACAACCACCACCCTCATCATCTACAGACACCCAGAGAGAACAACCACCACCCTCATCATCTACAGACACCCAGAGAGAGAACAACCACCACCCCCATCATCTACAGACACCCAGAGAGAGAACCACCACCCTCATCATCTATAGACACCCAGAGAGAGAACAACCACCACCCTCATCATCTACAGACACCCAGAGAGAACAACCACCACCCTCATCATCTACAGACACCCAGAGAGAGAACAACCACCACACTCATCATCTACAGACACCCAGAGAGAGAACAACCACCACACTCATCATCTACAGACACCCAGAGAGAGAACCACCACCCTCATCATCTATAGACATCCAGAGAGAGAACAACCACCACCCTCATCATCTACAGACACCCAGAGAGAGCAACCACCACACTCATCTACCCCCATCTACATATAGAAATCTCCATCCACAGATCTCCTCCACCCACATCCATAGATCTCCTCCACCCCCAGCCAGAGATCTCCTCCATCCACATCCATCGATCTCCTCCATCCCCAGCCAGAGATCTCCTCCACCCACATCCATAGATCTCCTCCACCCACATCCAGAGATCTCCTCCATCCCCAGCCAGAGATCTCCTCCATCCCCAGCCAGAGATCTCCTCCATTCCCAGCCAGAGATCTCCTTCATCCCCAGCCAGAGATCTCCTCCATCCCCAGCCAGAGATCTCCTCCATCTCCATCCATAGATCTCCTCCACCCCCAGCCAGAGATCTCCTCCACCCCCAGCCAGAGATCTCCTCCATCTCCATCCACAGATCTCCTCCATCCGCATCCACAGATCTCCTCCATCCGCATCCACAGATCTCCTCCATCCGCATCCACAGATCTCCTCCATCCGCATCCACAGATCTCCTCCATCCGCATCCACAGATCTCCTCCATCCGCATCCACAGATCTCCTCCATCCGCATCCACAGATCTCCTCCATCCGCATCCACAGATATCCATCTGTATCCATAGATCTCCTCCACCTCCATCCATAGATCTCCTCTACCCACATCCATAGATCTCCTCTACCCACATCCATAGATCTCCTCCACCCACATCCATAGATCTCCTCCACCCACATCCATAGATCTCCTCCACCCACATCCATAGATCTCCTCCACCCACATCCATAGATCTCCTCCACCCACATCCATAGATCTCCTCCATCCCCAGCCAGAGATCTCCTCCATCCCCAGCCAGAGATCTCCTCCATCCCCAGCCAGAGATCTCCTCCATCCCCAGCCATAGATCTCCTCCATCCGAATCCACAGATATCCATCTGTATCCATAGATCTCCTCCACCTCCATCCATAGATCTCCTCTACCCACATCCATAGATCTCCTCCACCCACATCCATAGATCTCCTCTACCCACAGCCAGAGATCTCCTCCACCCACATCCATAGATCTCCTCTACCCCCAGCCAGAGATCTCCTCCACCCCCAGCCAGAGATCTCCTCCACCCCCAGCCAGAGATCTCCTCCACCCCCAGCCAGAGATCTCCTCCACCCCCAGCCAGAGATCTCCTCCACCCCCAGCCAGAGATCTCCTCCACCCCCAGCCAGAGATCTCCTCCACCCCCAGCCAGAGATGTCCTACAGCCACATCCACAGATGTCCTACAGCCACATCCACAGATGTCCTACAGCCACATCCACAGATGTCCTACAGCCACAGATCTCCTCCATCCACAGATCTCCTCCATCCACAGATCTCCTCCAGAGACAAAAACTGAACACAAAGTGACAGTGATTTTGTTCTGCTCCGATTCAGCTGGGGATCTGTTCATGGACCGGAGTGGACAAAAGGTAGTGCACAAAGGTAGAAATAATGTAAGGGCCGTTAATCTTACCGTCCCTGGAGAAATGCTGCTGCAAATTTTCTGTAGTGGAAAATAAAGGTGACAGATAGGGGGATTCTCTGCTGTCACCAATCAGAATACAATGTTCCAGTGGTGGGCATTCCTCCATCCACCTAATCTAAGTGGGTGAAGAAATCTGAGCTGGCCAGACCGAAAAAAAACATGTATTTGTTTTTTTTTTACTAGCAGCCTACAAAGTATTGCAGAGATGAGCAGTCTGCTCGTACCTCGTATGGACAGGCAGTTACACAATGACAGGAAGCATCAATGATCTAGAGAGCTCAACCACACCCCGCTAGTTAATTGAGAACTACGAGCTGACAGCCACAAAGGCTATAGGCACTTGTAGTTCATTCATTCACAGAACTCTGTGAATGAATGATGCAGGCAGTTGGGTGGAGCCCCGCATAGCCATGTTTTTTTAAATTGTAACCAAGTTTGGGAAGAAGATCCCTGGCTCACTGTCACTAAAGGCCGGAGATCTGGGAAAAGATCCCTGGCTCACTGTCACTAGAGGCGGCAGATCGGGGAGAAGATCCCTGGCTCACTGTCACTAGAGGCGGCAGATCGGGGATAAGATCCCTAGCTCACTGTCACTAGAGGCGGCAGATTGGGGAGAAGATCCCTGGGTCACTGTCACTAGATGCAGCAGATCGGGGAGAAGATCCCTGGCTCACTGTCACTAGAGGCGGCAGATCAGGGAGAAGATCCCTGGCTCACTGTCACTAGAGGCGGCAGATCTGGGAAAAGATCCCTGGCTCACTGTCACTAGAGGCGGCAGATTGGGGAGAAGATCCCTGGCTCACTGTCACTAGAGGCGGCAGATTGGGGAGAAGATCCCTGGGTCACTGTCACTAGAGGCGGCGGATTGGGGAAAAGAGCCCTGGTTCATTGTCAATAGAGGCGGCGGATCAGGGAAAAGATCCCTGGTTCATTGACATTGGAGGCGGTGGATCAGGGAAAAGATCCCTGGCTCACTGTCACTCGAGGCTTCGGATAGGGGAGAAGATCCCTGGCTCATTGTCACTAGAGGCGGCGGATCGGGGAGAAGATCCCTGGCTCACTGTCACTAGAGGCTTCGGATGGGGGGAAAGAACCCTGGTTCATTGTCACTAGAGGCAGCGGATCGGGGAGAAGATCCCTGGTTCATTGTCACTAGAGGAGGCGGATCGGGGAGAAGATCCCTGGTTCATTGTCACTAGAGGCGGCGGATCGGGGAGAAGATCCCTGGCTCATTGTCACTAGAGGCGGCGGATCGGGGAGAAGATCCCTGGTTTAAGGTCACTAGAGGTGGCGGATCGGGGAAAAGAACCCTGGCTCATTGGCACTAGAGGCGGCGAATCGAGGAGAAGATCCCTGGTTCATTGTCACTATAGGTGGCGGATCGAGGAGAAGATCCCTGGCTCATTGTCACTAGAGGCGGCGGATCGGGGAGAAGATCCCTGGCTCATTGTCACTAGAGGCGGCAGATCTGGGGAGAAGATCCCTGGTTCATGGTCACTAGAGGTGGCAGATCGGGAAGAAGATCCCTGGTTCATTGTCACTAGAGGAGGCGGATCGGGGAGAAGATCCCTGGTTCATTGTCACTAGAGGAGGCGGATCGGGGAGAAGATCCCTGGTTCATTGTCACTAGAGGCGGCGGATCGGGGAGAAGATCCCTGGTTTACGGTCACTAGAGGCGGCGGATCGGGGAAAAGAACCCTGGCTCATTGGCACTAGAGGCGGCGGATCGGGGAAAAGAACCCTGGCTCATTGGCACTAGAGGCGGCGAATCGAGGAGAAGATCCCTGGTTCATTGTCACTATAGGTGGCGGATCGAGGAGAAGATCCCTGGCTCATTGTCACTAGAGGCGGCGGATCGGGGAGAAGATCCCTGGCTCATTGTCACTAGAGGCGGCAGATCTGGGGAGAAGATCCCTGGTTCATGGTCACTAGAGGTGGCAGATCGGGGAGAAGATCCCTGGTTCATTGTCACTAGAGGAGGCGGATCGGGGAGAAGATCCCTGGTTCATTGTCACTAGAGGAGGCGGATCGGGGAGAACATCCCTGGTTCATTGTCACTAGAGGCAGCGGATCGGGGAGAAGATCCCTGGCTCATTGTCACTAGAGGCGGCGGATCGGGGAGAAGATCCCTGGTTCATTGTCAGTAGAGGCAGCAGATCGGGGAGAAGATCCCTGGCTCATTGTCACTAGAGGCGGCGGATCGGGGAGAAGATCCCTGGTTCATTGTCACTAGAGGCGGCGAATCGGGGAGAAGATCCTTGGTTCATTGTCACTAGAGGCGGCGGATCGGGGAGAAGATCCCTGGCTCATTGTCACTAGAGGCGGCTCGGGGAGAAGATCCCTGGTTCATTGTCACTAGAGGCGGCGGATCGGGGAGAAGATCCCTGGTTCATTGTCACTAGAGGCGGCGGATCGGGGAGAAGATCCCTGGTTCATTGTCACTAGAGGAGACGGATTGGGGAGAAGATCCCTGGCTCTCTGTCACTAGAAGCGGCAGATCAGGGAAAAGATCCCTGGCTCACGGTCACTAGAGGCGGCAGATCAGGGAGAAGATCCCTGGTTCATTGTCACTAGAGGCGGCGGATCGGGGAGAAGATCCCTGGCTCACTGTCACTAGAGGCTTCAGATGGGGGGAAAGAACCCTGGTTCATTGTCACTAGAGGTGGCGGATCGGGGAGAAGATCCCTGGCTCATTGTCACTAGAGGAGGCGGATCGGGGAGAAGATCCCTGGTTCATTGTCACTAGAGGCGGCGGATCGGGGAGAAGATCCCTGGCTCATTGTCACTAGAGGCGGCGGATCGGGGAGAAGATCCCTGGTTCATTGTCACTAGAGGACGCGGATCGGGGAGAAGATCCCTGGTTCATTGTCACTAGAGGCGGCAGATCGGGGAGAAGATCCCTGGCTCATTGTCACTAGAGGTGGCGGATCGGGGAGAAGATCCCTGGTTCATTGTCACTAGAGGCGGTGGATCGGGGAGAAGATCCCTGGTTCACGGTCACTAGAGGCGGCGGATCGGGGAAAAGAACCCTGGCTCATTGGCACTAGAGACAGCAGATCGAGGAGAAGATCCCTGGTTCATTGTCACTATAGGTGGCGGATCGAGGAGAAGATCCCTGGCTCATTGTCACTAGAGGCGGCGGATCGGGGAGAAGATCCCTGGTTCATTGTCACTAGAGGCAGCGGATCGGGGAGAAGATCCCTGGTTCATTGTCACTAGAGGAGGCGGATCGGGGAGAAGATCCCTGGTTCATTGTCACTAGAGGCGGCGGATCGGGGAGAAGATCCCCGACTCATGGTCACTAGAGGTGGCGGATCGGGGAGAAGATCCCTGGTTCATTGTCACTAGAGGCGGCGGATCGGGGAGAAGATCCCTGGTTCACGGTCACTAGAGGCGGCGGATCGGGGAAAAGAACCCTGGCTCATTGGCACTAGAGGCGGCGGATCGAGGAGAAGATCCCTGGCTCATTGTCACTAGAGGTGGTGGATCGAGGAGAAGATCCCTGGCTCATTGTCAGTAGAGGCAGCAGATCGGGGAGAAGATCCCTGGTTCATTGTCACTAGAGGTGGCGGATCGAGGAGAAGATCCCTGGCTCATTGTCACTAGAGGCGGCAGATCTGGGGAGAAGATCCCTGGTTCATGGTCACTAGAGGCGGCGGATCGAGGAGAAGATCCCTGGCTCATTGTCACTAGAGGCGGCAGATCTGGGGAGCAGATCCCTGGTTCATTGTCACTAGAGGTGGCGGATCGAGGAGAAGATCCCTGGCTCATTGTCACTAGAGGCGGCAGATCTGGGGAGAAGATCCCTGGTTCATGGTCACTAGAGGCGGCAGATCGGGGAGAAGATCCCTGGTTCATTGTCACTAGAGGAGGCGGATCGGGGAGAAGATCCCTGGTTCATTGTCACTAGAGGAGGCGGATCGGGGAGAAGATCCCTGGTTCATTGTCACTAGAGGCAGCGGATCGGGGATAAGATCCCTGGCTCACTGTCACTAGAGGCTTCGGATGGGGGAAAGAACCCTGGTTCATTGTCACTAGAGGCAGCAGATCGGGGAGAAGATCCCTGGTTCATTGTCACAAGAGGCGGCGGATCGGGGAGAAGATCCCTGGCTCATTGTCACTAGAGGCGGCGGATCGGGGAGAAGATCCCTGGTTCACGGTCACTAGAGGCGGCGGATCGGGGAAAAGAACCCTGGCTCATTGGCACTAGAGGCAGCAGATCGAGGAGAAGATCCCTGGTTCATTGTCACTATAGGTGGCGGATCGAGGAGAAGATCCCTGGCTCATTGTCACTAGAGGCGGCGGATCGGGGAGAAGATCCCTGGCTCATTGTCACTAGAGGCGGCAGATCTGGGGAGAAGATCCCTGGTTAATGGTCACTAGAGGTGGCAGATCGGGGAGAAGATCCCTGGTTCATTGTCACTAGAGGAGGCGGATCGGGGAGAAGATCCCTGGCTCATTGTCACTAGAGGCGGCGGATCGGGGAGGAGATCCCTGGCTCATTGTCACTAGAGGCGGCGGATCGGGGAGAAGATCCCTGGTTCATTGTCACTAGAGGCGGCGGATCGGGGAGAAGATCCCTGGTTCATTGTCACTAGAGGCGGCGGATCGGGGAGAAGATCCCTGGTTCATTGTCACTAGAGGCGGCGGATCGGGGAGAAGATCCCTGGTTCATTGTCACTAGAGGCGGCAGATCGGGGAGAAGATCCCTGGCTCACTGTCACTAGAGGCTTCGGATGGGGGGAAAGAACCCTGGTTCATTGTCACTAGAGGCAGCGGATCGGGGAGAAGATCCCTGGTTCAATGTCACTAGAGGAGGCGGATCGGGGAGAAGATCCCTGGTTCATTGTCAGTAGAGGCGGCGGATCGGGGAGAAGATCCCTGGCTCATTGTCACTAGAGGTGGCGGATCGGGGAGAAGATCCCTGGTTCATTGTCACTAGAGGCGGCGGATCGGGGAGAAGATCCCTGGTTCACGGTCACTAGAGGCGGCGGATCGGGGAAAAGAACCCTGGCTCATTGGCACTAGAGGCGGCGGATCGAGGAGAAGATCCCTGGCTCATTGTCACTAGAGGTGGCGGATCGAGGAGAAGATCCCTGGCTCATTGTCAGTAGAGGCAGCAGATCGGGGAGAAGATCCCTGGTTCACGGTTACTAGAGGCGGCGGATCGGGGAAAAGAACCCTGGCTCATTGGCACTAGAGGCAGCAGATCGAGGAGAAGATCCCTGGTTCATTGTCACTATAGGTGGCGGATCGAGGAGAAGATCCCTGGCTCATTGTCACTAGAGGTGGCGGATCGGGGAGAAGATCCCTGGCTCATTGTCACTAGAGGCGGCAGATCTGGGGAGAAGATCCCTGGTTCATGGTCACTAGAGGTGGCAGATCGGGGAGAAGATCCCTGGTTCATGGTCACTAGAGGTGGCAGATCGGGGAGAAGATCCCTGGTTCATTGTCACTAGAGGAGGCGGATCGGGGAGAAGATCCCTGGTTCATTGTCACTAGAGGCAGCGGATCGGGGAGAAGATCCCTGGCTCATTGTCACTAGAGGCGGCGGATCGGGGAGAAGATCCCCGGTTCATTGTCAGTAGAGGCAGCAGATCGGGGAGAAGATCCCTGGCTCATTGTCACTAGAGGAGGCGGATCGGGGAGAAGATCCCTGGTTCATTGTCACTAGAGGCGGCGAATCGGGGAGAAGATCCCTGGTTCATGGTCACTAGAGGTGACAGATCGGGGAGAAGATCCCTGGTTCATTGTCACTAGAGGAGGCGGATCGGGGAGAAGATCCCTGGCTCATTGTCACTAGAGGAGGCGGATCGGGGAGAAGATCCCTGGTTCATTGTCACTAGAGGAGGCGGATCGGGGAGAAGATCCCTGGCTCATTGTCACTAGAGGAGGCGGATCGGGGAGAAGATCCCTGGTTCATTGTCACTAGAGGAGGCGGATCGGGGAGAAGATCCTTGGTTCATTGTCACTAAAGGCGGCGGATCGGGGAGAAGATCCCTGGCTCATTGTCACTAGAGGCGGCGGATCGGGGAGAAGATCCCTGGTTCATTGTCACTAGAGGAGGCGGATCGGGGAGAAGATCCCTGGTTCATTGTCACTAGAGGCAGCGGATCGGGAGAAGATCCCTGGCTCATTGTCACTAGAGGAGGCGGATCGGGGAGAAGATCCCTGGTTCATTGTCACTAGAGGCGGCGAATCGGGGAGAAGATCCTTGGTTCATTGTCACTAGAGGCGGCGGATCGGGGAGAAGATCCCTGGTTCATTGTCACTAGAGGCGGCGGATCGGGGAGAAGATCCCTGGTTCATTGTCACTAGAGGCGGCGGATCGGGGAGAAGATCCCTGGTTCATTGTCACTAGAGGCGGCAGATCGGGGAGAAGATCCCTGGCTCACTGTCACTAGAGGCTTCGGATGGGGGGAAAGAACCCTGGTTCATTGTCACTAGAGGCAGCGGATCGGGGAGAAGATCCCTGGTTCAATGTCACTAGAGGAGGCGGATCGGGGAGAAGATCCCTGGTTCATTGTCACTAGAGGCGGCGGATCGGGGAGAAGATCCCTGGCTCATTGTCACTAGAGGTGGCGGATCGGGGAGAAGATCCCTGGTTCATTGTCACTAGAGGCGGCGGATCGGGGAGAAGATCCCTGGTTCACGGTCACTAGAGGCGGCGGATCGGGGAAAAGAACCCTGGCTCATTGGCACTAGAGGCGGCGGATCGAGGAGAAGATCCCTGGCTCATTGTCACTAGAGGTGGCGGATCGAGGAGAAGATCCCTGGCTCATTGTCAGTAGAGGCAGCAGATCGGGGAGAAGATCCCTGGTTCATGGTCACTAGAGGTGGCAGATCGGGGAGAAGATCCCTGGCTCATTGTCACTAGAGGTGGCGGATCGAGGAGAAGATCCCTGGCTCATTGTCAGTAGAGGCAGCAGATCGGGGAGAAGATCCCTGGTTCACGGTTACTAGAGGCGGCGGATCGGGGAAAAGAACCCTGGCTCATTGGCACTAGAGGCAGCAGATCGAGGAGAAGATCCCTGGTTCATTGTCACTATAGGTGGCGGATCGAGGAGAAGATCCCTGGCTCATTGTCACTAGAGGTGGCGGATCGGGGAGAAGATCCCTGGCTCATTGTCACTAGAGGCGGCAGATCTGGGGAGAAGATCCCTGGTTCATGGTCACTAGAGGTGGCAGATCGGGGAGAAGATCCCTGGTTCATGGTCACTAGAGGTGGCAGATCGGGGAGAAGATCCCTGGTTCATTGTCACTAGAGGAGGCGGATCGGGGAGAAGATCCCTGGTTCATTGTCACTAGAGGCAGCGGATCGGGGAGAAGATCCCTGGCTCATTGTCACTAGAGGCGGCGGATCGGGGAGAAGATCCCCGGTTCATTGTCAGTAGAGGCAGCAGATCGGGGAGAAGATCCCTGGCTCATTGTCACTAGAGGAGGCGGATCGGGGAGAAGATCCCTGGTTCATTGTCACTAGAGGCGGCGAATCGGGGAGAAGATCCCTGGTTCATGGTCACTAGAGGTGACAGATCGGGGAGAAGATCCCTGGTTCATTGTCACTAGAGGAGGCGGATCGGGGAGAAGATCCCTGGCTCATTGTCACTAGAGGAGGCGGATCGGGGAGAAGATCCCTGGTTCATTGTCACTAGAGGAGGCGGATCGGGGAGAAGATCCCTGGCTCATTGTCACTAGAGGAGGCGGATCGGGGAGAAGATCCCTGGTTCATTGTCACTAGAGGAGGCGGATCGGGGAGAAGATCCTTGGTTCATTGTCACTAAAGGCGGCGGATCGGGGAGAAGATCCCTGGCTCATTGTCACTAGAGGCGGCGGATCGGGGAGAAGATCCCTGGTTCATTGTCACTAGAGGAGGCGGATCGGGGAGAAGATCCCTGGTTCATTGTCACTAGAGGCAGCGGATCGGGAGAAGATCCCTGGCTCATTGTCACTAGAGGAGGCGGATCGGGGAGAAGATCCCTGGTTCATTGTCACTAGAGGCGGCGAATCGGGGAGAAGATCCTTGGTTCATTGTCACTAGAGGCGGCGGATCGGGGAGAAGATCCCTGGCTCATTGTCACTAGAGGCGGCGGATCGGGGAGAAGATCCCTGGTTCATTGTCACTAGAGGCGGCGGATCGGGGAGAAGATCCCTGGTTCATTGTCACTAGAGGCGGCGGATCGGGGAGAAGATCCCTGGTTCATTGTCACTAGAGGCGGCAGATCGGGGAGAAGATCCCTGGCTCACTGTCACTAGAGGCTTCGGATGGGGGGAAAGAACCCTGGTTCATTGTCACTAGAGGCAGCGGATCGGGGAGAAGATCCCTGGTTCAATGTCACTAGAGGAGGCGGATCGGGGAGAAGATCCCTGGTTCATTGTCACTAGAGGCGGCGGATCGGGGAGAAGATCCCTGGCTCATTGTCACTAGAGGTGGCGGATCGGGGAGAAGATCCCTGGTTCATTGTCACTAGAGGCGGCGGATCGGGGAGAAGATCCCTGGTTCACGGTCACTAGAGGCGGCGGATCGGGGAAAAGAACCCTGGCTCATTGGCACTAGAGGCGGCGGATCGAGGAGAAGATCCCTGGCTCATTGTCACTAGAGGTGGCGGATCGAGGAGAAGATCCCTGGCTCATTGTCAGTAGAGGCAGCAGATCGGGGAGAAGATCCCTGGTTCATGGTCACTAGAGGTGGCAGATCGGGGAGAAGATCCCTGGTTCATTGTCACTAGAGGAGGCGGATCGGGGAGAAGATCCCTGGTTCATTGTCACTAGAGGCAGCGGATCGGGGAGAAGATCCCTGGCTCATTGTCACTAGAGGCGGCGGATCGGGGAGAAGATCCCCGGTTCATTGTCAGTAGAGGCAGCAGATCGGGGAGAAGATCCCTGGCTCATTGTCACTAGAGGAGGCGGATCGGGGGAGAAGATCCCTGGTTCATTGTCACTAGAGGCGGCGAATCGGGGAGAAGATCCCTGGTTCATGGTCACTAGAGGTGACAGATCGGGGAGAAGATCCCTGGTTCATTGTCACTAGAGGAGGCGGATCGGGGAGAAGATCCCTGGCTCATTGTCACTAGAGGAGGCGGATCGGGGAGAAGATCCCTGGTTCATTGTCACTAGAGGAGGCGGATCGGGGAGAAGATCCCTGGCTCATTGTCACTAGAGGAGGCGGATCGGGGAGAAGATCCCTGGTTCATTGTCACTAGAGGAGGCGGATCGGGGAGAAGATCCTTGGTTCATTGTCACTAAAGGCGGCGGATCGGGGAGAAGATCCCTGGCTCATTGTCACTAGAGGCGGCGGATCGGGGAGAAGATCCCTGGTTCATTGTCACTAGAGGAGGCGGATCGGGGAGAAGATCCCTGGTTCATTGTCACTAGAGGCAGCGGATCGGGGAGAAGATCCCTGGCTCATTGTCACTAGAGGAGGCGGATCGGGGAGAAGATCCCTGGTTCATTGTCACTAGAGGCGGCGAATCGGGGAGAAGATCCTTGGTTCATTGTCACTAGAGGCGGCGGATCGGGGAGAAGATCCCTGGCTCATTGTCACTAGAGGCGGCGGATCGGGGAGAAGATCCCTGGTTCATTGTCACTAGAGGCGGCGGATCGGGGAGAAGATCCCTGGTTCATTGTCACTAGAGGAGACTGATTGGGGAGAAGATCCCTGGCTCTCTGTCACTAGAAGCGGAAGATCAGGGAAAAGATCCCTGGCTCACTGTCACTAGAGGCGGCAGATCAGGGAGAAGATCCCTGGTTCATTGTCACTTGAGGCGGCGGATCGGGGAGAAGATCCCTGGCTCATTGGCACTAGAGGCGGCGGATCGGGGGAGAAGATCCCTGGTTCATTGTCACTAGAGACGGCGAATCGGGGAGAAGATCCCTGGTTCATGGTCACTAGAGGTGACAGATCGGGGAGAAGATCCCTGGTTCATTGTCACTAGAGGAGGCGGATCGGGGAGAAGATCCCTGGCTCATTGTCACTAGAGGAGGCGGATCGGGGAGAAGATCCCTGGTTCATTGTCACTAGAGGAGGCGGATCGGGGAGAAGATCCCTGGCTCATTGTCACTAGAGGAGGCGGATCGGGGAGAAGATCCCTGGTTCATTGTCACTAGAGGAGGCGGATCGAGGAGAAGATCCTTGGTTCATTGTCACTAAAGGCGGCGGATCGAGGAGAAGATCCTTGGTTCATTGTCACTAAAGGCGGCGGATCGGGGAGAAGATCCCTGGCTCATTGTCACTAGAGGCGGCGGATCGGGGAGAAGATCCCTGGTTCATTGTCACTAGAGGAGGCGGATCGGGGAGAAGATCCCTGGTTCATTGTCACTAGAGGCAGCGGATCGGGGAGAAGATCCCTGGCTCATTGTCACTAGAGGAGGCGGATCGGGGAGAAGATCCCTGGTTCATTGTCACTAGAGGCGGCGAATCGGGGAGAAGATCCTTGGTTCATTGTCACTAGAGGCGGCGGATCGGGGAGAAGATCCCTGGCTCATTGTCACTAGAGGCGGCGGATCGGGGAGAAGATCCCTGGTTCATTGTCACTAGAGGCGGCGGATCGGGGAGAAGATCCCTGGTTCATTGTCACTAGAGGAGACTGATTGGGGAGAAGATCCCTGGCTCTCTGTCACTAGAAGCGGAAGATCAGGGAAAAGATCCCTGGCTCACTGTCACTAGAGGCGGCAGATCAGGGAGAAGATCCCTGGTTCATTGTCACTTGAGGCGGCGGATCGGGGAGAAGATCCCTGGCTCATTGGCACTAGAGGCGGCGGATCGGGGAGAAGATCCCTGGCTCACTGTCACTAGAGGCTTCGGATGGGGGGAAAGAACCCTGGTTCATTGTCACTAGAGGTGGTGGATCGGGGAGAAGATCCCTGGCTCATTGTCACTAGAGGAGGCGGATCGGGGAGAAGATCCCTGGTTCATTGTCACTATAGGTGGCGGATCGAGGAGAAGATCCCTGGCTCATTGTCACTAGAGGTGGCGGATCGGGGAGAAGATCCCTGGCTCATTGTCACTAGAGGCGGCGGATCGGGGAGAAGATCCCCGGTTCACTGTCAGTAGAGGCAGCAGATCGGGGAGAAGATCCCTGGCTCATTGTCACTAGAGGAGGCGGATCGGGGAGAAGATCCCTGGTTCATTGTCACTAGAGGCGGCGAATCGGGGAGAAGATCCCTGGTTCATGGTCACTAGAGGTGACAGATCGGGGAGAAGATCCCTGGTTCATTGTCACTAGAGGAGGCGGATCGGGGAGAAGATCCCTGGCTCATTGTCACTAGAGGAGGCGGATCGGGGAGAAGATCCCTGGTTCATTGTCACTAGAGGAGGCGGATCGGGGAGAAGATCCCTGGCTCATTGTCACTAGAGGAGGCGGATCGGGGAGAAGATCCCTGGTTCATTGTCACTAGAGGAGGCGGATCGGGGAGAAGATCCTTGGTTCATTGTCACTAAAGGCGGCGGATCGGGGAGAAGATCCCTGGCTCATTGTCACTAGAGGCGGCGGATCGGGGAGAAGATCCCTGGTTCATTGTCACTAGAGGAGGCGGATCGGGGAGAAGATCCCTGGTTCATTGTCACTAGAGGCAGCGGATCGGGGAGAAGATCCCTGGCTCATTGTCACTAGAGGAGGCGGATCGGGGAGAAGATCCCTGGTTCATTGTCACTAGAGGCGGCGAATCGGGGAGAAGATCCTTGGTTCATTGTCACTAGAGGCGGCGGATCGGGGAGAAGATCCCTGGCTCTCTGTCACTAGAAGCGGAAGATCAGGGAAAAGATCCCTGGCTCACTGTCACTAGAGGCGGCAGATCAGGGAGAAGATCCCTGGTTCATTGTCACTAGAGGCGGCGGATCGGGGAGAAGATCCCTGGCTTATTGGCACTAGAGGCGGCGGATCGGGGAGAAGATCCCTGGCTCACTGTCACTAGAGGCTTCGGATGGGGGGAAAGAACCCTGGTTCATTGTCACTAGAGGTGGTGGATCGGGGAGAAGATCCCTGGCTCATTGTCACTAGAGGAGGCGGATCGGGGAGAAGATCCCTGGTTCATTGTCACTAGAGGCGGCGGATCGGGGAGAAGATCCCTGGTTCATTGTCACTAGAGGAGACTGATTGGGGAGAAGATCCCTGGCTCTCTGTCACTAGAAGCGGAAGATCAGGGAAAAGATCCCTGGCTCACTGTCACTAGAGGCGGCAGATCAGGGAGAAGATCCCTGGTTCATTGTCACTAGAGGCGGCGGATCGGGGAGAAGATCCCTGGCTCATTGGCACTAGAGGCGGCGGATCGGGGAGAAGATCCCTGGCTCACTGTCACTAGAGGCTTCGGATGGGGGGAAAGAACCCTGGTTCATTGTCACTAGAGGTGGTGGATCGGGGAGAAGATCCCTGGCTCATTGTCACTAGAGGAGGCGGATCGGGGAGAAGATCCCTGGCTCATTGTCACTAGAGGAGGCGGATCGGGGAGAAGTTCCCTGGTTCATTGTCACTAGAGGCGGCGGATCGGGGAGAAGATCCCTGGCTCATTGTCACTAGAGGAGGCGGATCGGGGAGAAGATCCCTGGTTCATTGTCACTAGAGGTGGCGAATCGGGGAGAAGATCCCTGGCTCATTGTCACTAGAGGCGGCGGATCGGGGAGAAGATCCCTGGTTCATTGTCACTAGAGGAGGTGGATCGGGGAGAAGATCCCTGGTTCATTGTCACCAGAGGCAGCGGATTGGGGAGAAGATCCCTGGCTCATTGTCACTAGAGGAGGCGGATCGGGGAGAAGATCCCTGGTTCATTGTCACTAGAGGCGGCGAATCGGGGAGAAGATTCTTGGTTCATTGTCACTAGAGGCGGCGGATCGGGGAGAAGATCCCTGGTTCATTGTCACTAGAGGAGACGGATTGGGGAGAAGATCCCTGGCTCTCCGTCACTAGAGGCTTCGGATGGGGGGAAAGAACCCTGGTTCATTGTCACTAGAGGTGGCGGATCGGGGAGAAGATCCCTGGCTCATTGTCACTAGAGGCGGCGGATCGGGGAGAAGATCCCTGGTTCATTGTCACTAGAGGCGGCGGAACGGGGAGAAGATCCCTGGTTCATTGTCACTAGACGCGGCGGATCGGGGAGAAGATCCCTGGCTCACTGTCACTAGAGGCTTCGGATGGGGGGAAAGAACCCTGGTTCATTGTCACTAGAGGTGGCGGATCGGGGAGAAGATCCCTGGCTCATTGTCACTAGAGGAGGCGGATCGGGGAGAAGATCCCTGGTTCATTGTCACTAGAGGCGGCGGATCGGGGAGAAGATCCCTGGCTCATTGTCACTAGAGGCGGCGGATCGGGGAGAAGATCCCTGGTTCATTGTCACTAGAGGCGGCGGATCGGGGAGAAGATCGTTGGTTCATTGTCACTAGAGGCGGCGGATCGGGGAGAAGATCCCTGGTTCATTGTCACTAGAGGCGGCGGATCGGGGAGAAGATCCCTGGTTCATTGTCACTAGAGGCGGCGGATCGGGGAGAAGATCCCTGGCTCACTGTCACTAGAGGCGGCAGATCGGGGAGAAGATCCCTGGCTCATTGTCACTAGAGGCGGCGGATCGGGGAGAAGATCCCTGGCTCATTGTCACTAGAGGCGGCGGATCGGGGAGAAGATCCCTGGTTCATTGTCACTAGAGGCGGCGGATTGGGGAGAAGATCCCTGGTTCATTGTCACTAGAGGCAGCGGATTGGGGAGAAGATCCCTGGTTCATTGTCACTAGAGGAGGCGGATCGGGGAGAAGATCCCTGGTTCATTGTCACTAGAGGCGGCGGATCGGGGAGAAGATCCCTGGTTCATTGTCACTAGAGGCGGCGGATCGGGGAGAAGATCCCTGGTTCATTGTCACTAGAGGCGGCAGATCGGGGAGAAGATCCCTGGCTCATTGTCACTAGAGGCGGCAGATCGGGGAGAAGATCGCTGGTTCATTGTCACTAGAGGCGGCGGATCGGGGAGAAGATCCCTGGCTCATTGTCACTAGAGGCGGCGGATCGGGGAGAAGATCCCTGGTTCATTGTCACTAGAGGCGGCAGATCGGGGAGAAGATCCCTGGCTCATTGTCACTAGAGGAGGCGGATCGGGAAGAAGATCCCTGGTTCATTGTCACTAGAGGCGGCAGATCGGGGAGAAGATCCCTGGCTCATTGTCACTAGAGGCGGCGGATCGGGGAGAAGATCCCTGGTTCATTGTCACTAGAGGTGGCGGATCGGGGAGAAGATCTCTGGTTCATTGTCACTAGAGGCGGCGGATCGGGGAGAAGATCCCTGGTTCATTGTCACTAGAGGCGGCGGATCGGGGAGAAGATCCCTGGTTCATTGTCACTAGAGGCGGCAGATCGGGGAGAAGATCCCTGGCTCACTGTCACTAGAGGCGGCGGATCGGGGAGAAGATCCCTGGCTCATTGTCACTAGAGGCAGCGGATCGGGGAGAAGATCCCTGGCTCATTGTCACTAGAGGCGGCGGATCAGGGAAAAGAACCCTGGCTCATTGTCACTAGAGGTGGCGGATCAGGAAAAAGATCCCTGGCTCACTGTCACTAGAGGCTTCGGATGGGGGGGAAAAGAACCCTGGTTCATTGTCACTAGGGGCGGCGGAACATGACTGAAATGTCAGCCAATTCCTGCTGAATCCAATGGAAGTCATTCTGTGGGCGAGCCTCTCGGCACCGCCAAGCTTGCTAGAAGTCAATTTGTTCATCAACAATCGGTATGGTGATAGCCATGGGTGGCGGCTGTCAGAATACAATAGCCACAGGCAGGGGAGATTTCTCCATTCACAATGTTCAGCATCAATGGAGGAATCTATTGGGATGTTCATCTGATGGACTGAATGAAAGAAATCTAATAGATTCCTCCATGTTTGGCTATCCTTGGACATTGGTAGATCAGAGATTGGACTGACTAAACTCCCCTCTGCAGGAGATCATGTGACCAAAATGCCTCGGCCTTCCCAAATCCAATGTTTTCTGCCCTTCTTTTCACGAATGAATCCCAGTGGACGGTTCACATCCAATTAGAAGTCTTCCATATCTTCCCATCCAGCCAACAATAAGGAGACTGTGTTAATGTATGTAGTAAAGCTAAAACATTTCAGCTTTTGGATGCAGTAGGTAATGGTTTAATCCCCACCAGTTTTGGGGGTATTCCCCCCCATTGGGCAGGATTCTGTCCCAGATACACAGCAGCACGAATGAGGAAATCTTTCCACAGCAATGGGATATCCTGTGCTTATCAGTGTTTGTTTTGTAGACTAAAACTAATGGCATTTTAGTCAAAAGGCTATGACTAGAACAGCGGTCTTTATACAGTTGTCATCGGAACAATTGTTCCCCAATGGAAGATTTCTCCCCACTTCCTGTTCCTGTGACAACCACAAACAATTCTCCCCAAAACCAAATAGAGAATGTGAATCCCCCCAGCAGGGACACAACAATGAAAACAGAGGTGCTAACACTTACCTACCATACGGCAAAGTTTTGGCTTTATATACACTTTAAATTGGAAGTTGAAGTCCCTAAATGAACAAATTGTAGAATTGCCACACAGGAAAGGGACAACGTTGTATTTCCTTGTATCTTATACAGCCAATAAGGCGACAGACCATTTCTACAAAGGATGAGAAATACTTCATTAGAACAAAAAACGTTTTATGAACATATTGCTAAAATCTTCTCCAACAAAATCTGTCCATTCCATTTGGAGTAAATGCCGCACCAAGCTGTCCGCATAGCAGCATGGCCCTCCATAGAGGCACAGCCAAGTCTCTCTATGGATGAAGATGTCAATGCCGACCTCCCCCTCCCCCTCTGATGCAGATCATAGCTTCCCCTTCTTTTTCCTAATAGTAGAAGGAAGAAATAACGGCAGCAACTGACCGATGGCCACATATCATCTTCTCTGGAGCTTCCCGACTTGTGGGCAAAAGTCACAGAACAGCCGGAATATCCACCAATCAGCTCAAAGACAACCTCCTCAGCTCCAGAGACTTCATTATTTAATCTCCCCCCCCCCCCCCCCCCCCCAGGCTGAGCGGGTGGTACCCTTATATCCATCAAAGACCAGAAACAGTGGAAGGC
Source organism: Lithobates pipiens (assembly GCF_037356315.1). Taxonomy (NCBI): domain Eukaryota; kingdom Metazoa; phylum Chordata; class Amphibia; order Anura; family Ranidae; genus Lithobates; species Lithobates pipiens. The sequence continues at coordinate 261,175 of NW_027507910.1, read as the reverse complement.
CCATGTCCCTTGTATGGCCCCTACATGTACCATGTATGTCCGCTGCATGTCCCCTGTATGACCCCTACATGTACCATGTATGTCCGCTGCATGTCCCTTGTATGGCCCCTACATGTACCATGTATGTCCGCTGCATGTCCCCTGTATGGCCCCTACATGTACCATGTATGTCCGCTGCATGTCCCCTGTATGGCCCTTACATGTACCATGTATGTCCGCTGCATGTCCCCTGTATGGCCCTACATGTACCATGTATGTCCGCTGCATGTCCCCGGTATAGCCCTTACATGTACCATGTATGTCCACTGCATGTCCCCTGTATGGCCCATACATGTACCATGTATGTCCACTGCATGTCCCCTGTATGGCCCTTACATGTACCATGTATGTCCGCTGTATGTCCCTTGTATGGCCCCTACATGTACCATGTATGTCCGCTGTATGTCCCCTGTATGGCCCCTACATGTACCATGTATGTCCGCTGCATGTCCCCGGTATGGCCCTTACATGTACCATGTATGCCCACTACATGTCCCCTGTATGGCCCTTACATGTACCATGTATGTCCACTGCATGTCCCCTGTATGGCCCTTACATGTACCAAGTATGGCCCCTACATGTACCATGTATGTCCACTGCATGCCCCCTATATGGCCCTTATATGTACCCTGTATGGCCCCCTACATGTACCATGTATATCCGCTGCATGTCCCTTGTATGGCCCTTACATGTACCATGTATGTCCACTGCATGTCCCCTGTATGGCCCTTACATGTACCATGTATGTCCGCTGCATGTCCCCTGTATGGCCCTTACATATACCATGTATGTCCGCTGCATGTCCCCGGTATAGCCCTTACATGTACCAAGTATGTCCGCTGCATGTCCCCTGTATGGCCCATACATGTACCATGTATGTCCACTGCATGTCCCCTGCATGGCCCTTACATGTACCATGTATGTCCGCTGTATGTCCCTTGTATGGCCCTTACATGTACCATGTATGTCCGCTGCATGTCCCCGGTATGGCCCTTACATGTACCATGTATGTCCGCTGTATGTCCCTTGTATGGCCCCTACATGTACCATGTATGTCCGCTGCATGTCCCATGTATGGCCCTTACATGTACCATGTATGCCCACTACATATCCCCTGTATGGCCCTTACATGTACCATGTATGTCCACTGCATGTCCCCTGTATGGCCCTTATATGTACCCTACATGTACCATGTATATCCGCTGCATGTCCCTTGTATGGCCCCTACATGTACCATGTATGTCCACTGCATGTCCCCTGTATAGCCCTTATATGTACCATGTATGTCCGCTGCATGTCCCCTGTATGGCCCCTACATATACCATGTATGGCCACTACATGTACCATGTATGTCCGCTGCATGTCCCCTGTATGGCCCCTACATGTACCATGTATGGCCACTGCATGTACCATGTATGTCCACTGCATGTCCCCTGTATGGCCCTTACATGTACCAACTATGGCCCCTACATGTACCATGTGTGTCCGCTGCATGTCCCCTGTATGGCCCCTACATGTAACATGTATGTCCACTGCATGTCCCCTGTATAGCCCTTACATGTACCATGTATGTCCGCTGCATGTCCCCTGTATAGGTCTTACATGTACCATGTATGTCCGCTGCATGTCCCCTGTATGGCCCATACATGTACCATGTATGTCCACTGCATGTCCCCTGTATGGCCCTGCATGTACCATGTATGTCCACTGCATGTCCCCTGTATGGCCCTTACATGTACCATGTATGTCCACTGCATGACCCCTGTATGGCCCTTACATGTACCATGTATGTCCACTGCATGACCCCTGTATGGCCCTTACATGTACCATGTATGTCCACTGCATGTCCCCTGTATGGCCCTTACATGTGCCATGTATGTCCACTGCATGACCCCTGTATGGCCCTTACATGTACCATGTATGTCCACTGCATGTCCCCTACATGTACCATGTATATCCGCTGCATGTCCCCTGTATGGCCCCTACATGTACCATGTATGTCCACTGCATGTCCACTGCATGTCCCCTGTATAGCCCTTACATGTACCATGTATGTCTGCTGCATGTCCCCTGTATGGTTCTTACATGTACCATGTATGTCCGCTGCATGTCCCCTGTATGGCCCTTACATGTACAATGTATGTCCGCTGCATGTCCCCGGTATGGGCCTTACATGTACCATGTATGTCCGCTGCATGTCCCCGGTATGGCCCATGTATGTCCTCTGCATGTCCCCTGTATGGCCCATACATGTACCATGTATGTCCGCTACATGTCCCTTGTATGGCCCTTACATATACCATGTATGTCCACTGCATGTCCCCTGTATAGCCCTTACATGTACCATGTATGTCCGCTGCATGTCCCCTGTATGGTTGTTACATGTACCATGTATGTCCGCTGCATGTCCCCTGTATGGCCCTTACATGTACCATGTATGTCCACTGCATGTCCCCTGTATAGCCCTTACATGTACCATGTATGTCCGCTGCATGTCCCCTGTATGGCCCTTACATGTACCATGTATGTCCGCTGCATGTCCCCTGTATGGCCCTTACATGTACCATGTATGTCCGCTGCATGTCCCCTGTATAGCCCTTACATGTACCATGTATGTCCGCTGCATGTCCCCGGTATAGCCCTTACATGTACCATGTATGTCCGCTGCATGTCCCCTGTATGGTTTTTACATGTACCATGTATGTCCGCTGCATGTCCCCTGTATGGCCCTTACATGTACCATGCATGTCCGCTGCATGTCCCCGGTATGGCCCTTACATGTACCATGTATGTCCGCTGTATGTCCCCTATATGGCCCTTACATGTACCATGTATGTCCGCTGCATGTCCCCTGTATGGCCCTTACATGTACCATATATGTCCCTTGTATGGCCCTTACATGTACCATGTACGTCCGCTGCATGTCCCCTGTATGGCCCTTACATGTACCATATATGTCCCCTGTATGGCCCTTACATGTACCATGTATGTCCACTGCATGTCCCCTATATGGCCCTTACATGTACCATGTATGACCCCTACATGTACCATGTATATCCGCTGCATGTCCCTTGTATGGCCCCTACATGTACCATGTATGTCCACTGCATGTCCCCTGTATGGCCCCTACATGTACCATGTATGTCCACTGCATGTCCCCTGTATGGCCCCTACATGTACCATGTATGTCCACTGCATGTCCCCTGTATGGCCCTTACATGTACCATGTATGTCCACTACATGTCCCCTGTATGGCCCTTACATGTACCATGTATGTCCACTACATGTCCCCTGTATGGCCCTTACATGTACCAACTATGGCCCCTACATGTACCATGTATGTCCGCTGCATGTCCCCTGTATGGCCCCTACATGTACCATGTATGTCCACTGCATGTCCCCTGTATAGCCCTTAGGCAGCGTACACACGGGCGGACTGTATGGCCTACTTAGCCTGTCGAAACACATTTCAGCGGACAGTCCGCTCGTGTGTGGGCTTCAGCGGACTTTTTCAGCGTGCAGTCTGGCGTACTAAGTATTTCGGAATTTCCGTAATACTGTCCTATATGGCACTGTCCACTGCATGTCCCCTGTATGGCCCTTACATGTACCATGTATGTCCACTACATGTCCCCTATATGGCCCTTACATGTACCATGTATGTCCGCTGCATGTCCCCTGTATGGCCCTACATGTACCATGTATGTCCGCTGCATGTCCCCGGTATAGCCCTTACATGTACCATGTATGTCCACTGCATGTCCCCTGTATGGCCCTTACATGTACCATGTATGTCCGCTGTATGTCCCTTGTATGGCCCCTACATGTACCATGTATGTCCACTGCATGTCCCCTGTATGGCCCCTACATGTACCATGTATGTCCACTGCATGTCCCCTGTATAGCCCTTACATGTACCATGTATGTCCGCTGCATGTCCCCTGTATGGTTCTTACATGTACCATGTATGTCCGCTGCATGTCCCCTGTATGGCCCGTACATGTACCATGTATGTCCGCTACATGTCCCTTGTATGGCCCTTACATATACCATGTATGTCCACTACATGTCCCCTGTATGGCCCCTACATGTACCATGTATGTCCCCTGCATGTCCCCTATATGGCCCTTATATGTACCCTGTATGGCCCCTACATGTACCATGTATATCCGCAGCATGTCCCTTGTATGGCCCCTACATGTACCATATATGTCCCCTGTATGGCCCTTACATGTACCATGCATGTCCACTGCATGTCCCCGGTATGGTCCTTACATGTACCATGTATGTCCGCTGCATGTCCCCTGTATGGCCCTTACATGTACAATGTATGTCCGCTGCATGTCCCCGGTATGGGCCTTACATGTACCATGTATGTCCGCTGCATGTCCCCGGTATGGCCCATGTATGTCCTCTGCATGTCCCCTGTATGGCCCATACATGTACCATGTATGTCCGCTACATGTCCCTTGTATGGCCCTTACATATACCATGTATGTCCACTGCATGTCCCCTGTATAGCCCTTACATGTACCATGTATGTCCGCTGCATGTCCCCTGTATGGTTGTTACATGTACCATGTATGTCCGCTGCATGTCCCCTGTATGGCCCTTACATGTACCATGTATGTCCACTGCATGTCCCCTGTATAGCCCTTACATGTACCATGTATGTCCGCTGCATGTCCCCTGTATGGCCCTTACATGTACCATGTATGTCCGCTGCATGTCCCCTGTATGGCCCTTACATGTACCATGTATGTCCGCTGCATGTCCCCTGTATAGCCCTTACATGTACCATGTATGTCCGCTGCATGTCCCCGGTATGGCCCTTACATGTACCATGTATGTCCGCTGCATGTCCCCTGTATGGTTTTTACATGTACCATGTATGTCCGCTGCATGTCCCCTGTATGGCCCTTACATGTACCATGCATGTCCGCTGCATGTCCCCGGTATGGCCCTTACATGTACCATGTATGTCCGCTGTATGTCCCCTATATGGCCCTTACATGTACCATGTATGTCCGCTGCATGTCCCCTGTATGGCCCTTACATGTACCATATATGTCCCTTGTATGGCCCTTACATGTACCATGTACGTCCGCTGCATGTCCCCTGTATGGCCCTTACATGTACCATATATGTCCCCTGTATGGCCCTTACATGTACCATGTATGTCCACTGCATGTCCCCTATATGGCCCTTACATGTACCATGTATGACCCCTACATGTACCATGTATATCCGCTGCATGTCCCTTGTATGGCCCCTACATGTACCATGTATGTCCACTGCATGTCCCCTGTATGGCCCCTACATGTACCATGTATGTCCACTGCATGTCCCCTGTATGGCCCCTACATGTACCATGTATGTCCACTGCATGTCCCCTGTATGGCCCTTACATGTACCATGTATGTCCACTACATGTCCCCTGTATGGCCCTTACATGTACCATGTATGTCCGCTGCATGTCCCCTGTATGGCCCTTACATGTACCATGTATGTCCACTACATGTCCCCTGTATGGCCCTTACATGTACCATGTATGTCCACTACATGTCCCCTGTATGGCCCTTACATGTACCAACTATGGCCCCTACATGTACCATGTATGTCCGCTGCATGTCCCCTGTATGGCCCCTACATGTACCATGTATGTCCACTGCATGTCCCCTGTATAGCCCTTAGGCAGCGTACACACGGGCGGACTGTATGGCCTACTTAGCCTGTCGAAACACATTTCAGCGGACAGTCCGCTCGTGTGTGGGCTTCAGCGGACTTTTTCAGCGTGCAGTCTGGCGTACTAAGTATTTCGGAATTTCCGTAATACTGTCCTATATGGCACTGTCCACTGCATGTCCCCTGTATGGCCCTTACATGTACCATGTATGTCCACTACATGTCCCCTATATGGCCCTTACATGTACCATGTATGTCCGCTGCATGTCCCCTGTATGGCCCTACATGTACCATGTATGTCCGCTGCATGTCCCCGGTATAGCCCTTACATGTACCATGTATGTCCACTGCATGTCCCCTGTATGGCCCATACATGTACCATGTATGTCCACTGCATGTCCCCTGTATGGCCCTTACATGTACCATGTATGTCCGCTGTATGTCCCTTGTATGGCCCCTACATGTACCATGTATGTCCACTGCATGTCCCCTGTATAGCCCTTACATGTACCATGTATGTCCGCTGCATGTCCCCTGTATGGTTCTTACATGTACCATGTATGTCCGCTGCATGTCCCCTGTATGGCCCGTACATGTACCATGTATGTCCGCTGTATGTCCCTTGTATGGCCCCTACATGTACCATGTATGTCCGCTACATGTCCCTTGTATGGCCCTTACATATACCATGTATGTCCACTACATGTCCCCTGTATGGCCCCTACATGTACCATGTATGTCCCCTGCATGTCCCCTATATGGCCCTTATATGTACCCTGTATGGCCCCTACATGTACCATGTATATCCGCAGCATGTCCCTTGTATGGCCCCTACATGTACCATATATGTCCCCTGTATGGCCCTTACATGTACCATGCATGTCCACTGCATGTCCCCCTATATGGCCCTTACATGTACCATGTATGACCCCTACATGTACCATGTATGTCCACTGCATGTCCCCTGTATGGCCCTTACATGTACCATGTGTGTCCCTTATATGGCCCGTACATGTACCATGTATGTCCGCTGTATGTCCCTTGTATGGCCCCTACATGTACCATGTATGTCCGCTACATGTCCCTTGTATGGCCCTTACATATACCATGTATGTCCACTACATGTCCCCTGTATGGCCCCTACATGTACCATGTATGTCCCCTGCATGTCCCCTATATGGCCCTTATATGTACCCTGTATGGCCCCTACATGTACCATGTATGTCCGCTGCATGTCCCCTGTATGGCCCCTACATGTACCATGTATGTCCACTGCATGTCCGCTGTATAGCCCTTATATGTACCATGTATGTCCACTGCATGTCCCCTGTATGGCCCCTACATGTACCATGTATGTCCACTGCATGTCCGCTGTATAGCCCTTACATATACCATGTATGTCCGCTGCATGTCCCCTGTATGGTTGTTACATGTACCATGTATGTCCGCTGCATGTCCCCGGTATGGCCCTTACATGTACCATGTATGTCCGCTGCATGTCCCCTGTATGGCCCCTACATGTACCATGTATGTCTGCTGCATGTCCCTTGTATGGCCCTTACATATACCATGTATGTCCACTACATGTCCCTTGTATGGCCCCTACATGTACCATGTATGTCCACTGCATGTCCCATGTATGGCCCTTACATGTACCATGTATGTCCGCTGCATGTCCCCTGTATGGCCCTTACATGTACCATGTATGTCCCCTGTATGGCCCTTACATGTACCATGTATGTCCACTGCATGTCCCCTATATGGCCCTTACATGTACCATGTATGACCCCTACATGTACCATGTATATCTGCTGCATGTCCCTTGTATGGCCCCTACATGTACCATGTATGTCCACTGCATGTCCCCTGTATGGCCCTTACATGTACCATGTGTGTCCCTTATATGGCCCATACATGTACCATTTATGTCTCTTGTATGGCCCCTACATGTACCATGTATGTCCCATATATGTACCATGTATATCCGCTGTATGTCCCATATACAGTGCCTTGCGAAAGTATTCGGCCCCCTTGAACTTTTCAACCTTTTGCCACATTTCAGGCTTCAAACATAAAAGATATAAAATGTTTATTTTTTGTGAAGAATCACCAACAAGTGGGACACAATTGTGAAGTGGAACGAAATCTATTGGATTTTTGAAACTTTTTTAACTAATAAAAAAATGAAAAGTGGGGCGTGTAAAATGATTGGGCCCCCTTGCGTTAATACTTTGTAGAGCCACCTTTTGCTGCGATTACAGCTGCAAGTCGCTTGGGGTGTCTCTATCAGTTTTGCACATCGAGAGACTGAAATTCTTGCCCATTCTTCCTTGCAAAACAGCTGGAGCTCAGTGAGGTTGGATGGAGAGCGTTTGTGAACAGCAGTTTTCAGCTCTTTCCACAGATTCTCGATTGGATTCAGGTCTGGACTTTGACTTGGCCATTCTAACACCTGGATACGTTTATTTGTGAACCATTCCTTTGTAGATTTTGCTGTATGTTTGGGATCATTGTCTTGTTGGAAGATAAATCTCCGTCCCAGTTTCAGGTCTTTTGCAGACTCCAACAGGTTTTCATCCAGAATGGTCCTGTATTTGGCTGCATCCATCTTCCCCTCAATTTTAACCATCTTCCCTGTCCCTGCTGAAGAAAAGCAGGCCCAAACCATGATGCTGCCACCACCATGTGTGACAGTGGGGATGGTGTGTTGAGGGTGATGAGCTGTGTTGCTTTTACGTCAAACATATCGTTTTGCATTGTGGGCAAAAAGTTGGATTTTGGTTTCATGTGACCAGAGCACCTTCTTCCACATGTTTGGTGTGTCTCCCAGGTGGCTTGTGGCAAACTTTAGACGAGACTTTTTATGGATATCTTTGAGAAATGGCTTTCTTCTTGCCACTCTTCCATAAAGGGCAGATTTGTGCAGTGTACGACTGATTGTTGTCCTATGGACAGACTCTCCCACCTCAGCTGTAGTTCTCTGCAGTTCATCCAGAGTGATCATGGGCCTCTTGGCTGCATCTCTGATCAGTCTTCTCCTTGTCTGAGCTGAAAGTTTAGAGGGGCGGCCAGGTCTTGGTAGATTTGCAGTGGTCTGATACTCCTTCCATTTCAAAATGATGGCTTGCACAGTGCTCCTTGGGATGTTTAAAGCTTGGGAAATCTTTTTGTATCCAAATCCGGCTTTAAACTTCTCCACAAGAGTATTACGGACCTGCCTGGTGTGTTCCTTGGTCTTCATGATGCTCTCTGCGCTTTCATCAGAACCCTGAGACTATCACAGAGCAGGTGCATTTATACAGAGACTTGATTACACACAGGTGGATTCTATTTATCACCATCAGTCATTTAGGACAACATTGGATCATTCAGAGATCCTCGCTGAACTTCTGGAGGGAGTTTGCTGCACTGAAAGTAAAGGGGCTGAATAATTTTGCACGCACCACTTTTCAGTTTCTTATTTGCTAAAAAAGTTTAAATTATCCAATAGATTTCGTTCCACTTCACAATTGTGTCCCACTTGTTGGTGATTCTTCACAAAAAATAAAAATTTTATATCTTTATGTTTGAAGCCTGAAATGTGGCAAAAGGTTGAAAAGTTCAAGGGGGCCGAATACTTTCACAAGGCACTGTATGTACCATGTATGTCCGCTGTATGTGCCCTACATGTACCATGTATGTCTGCTGTATGTACCCCATGCATGCCCTTTATATGGCCCCATATGTAAAATGTATGTCCACTGCATGTCCCCTGTATGGATCCTACATGTACCATGTATGTTTGCTGTATGTACCATGTATGCCCCTGGCAGCAGTCCCCTTTGTTAAGATGCCTCCACCTTTGCCAGGACGGAGACGGGGATGCTTACATAATTCCATCAGTGGTATTGTGGAGGTGGTTCTATGTGTGCGGTCCTACTTATGCTGTCCTATGTGTCCAGTCATACATATGCGGTCCTACATATGTGGTCCTATGTGTGCAGTCCTACGCTGCACATGTAGGACCACACACACTGGATTCAGATCTGTGCTCCAAGTTTAGATTTAAAGTGACTGTAAAGTCTCAGGTTTTTTTTCCTATAAAAATAAATATCTTCTACTTCCCGGCTCTATAATAGCAGCCCAGATCCTCCTCTTCTCGGGTCCCTCTTCCTTGTCGAGTGAGTGCCCCCACAGCAAGCAGCTTGCTATAGGGACACCCAGGCCGAGTCACAGCTCTGAGTGTCCATTCAGACGCAGAGCCGCGGGTCGACCTGCCCCCTTTCTCTCTTGATTGGCTAACTGGGTTTGATTGACAGCAGTGGGAGCCAATGGCATCGCTGCTGTGTCTCAGCCAATCAGGAGGGAGAGTTCTGGATGGCTGAGGCATTCGGGCACATTGCCTGAAAAAAGCCCAAAATTGTACACAAGCCGGCAGGAGGAGCCGCTGTATTACACG
>NW_027507910.1:193998-250813 GCF_037356315.1 Lithobates pipiens | reverse complement strand
AAAGCCCCATCCCCCCTCCCACGGTGACAGCCAAAGCCCCATCCCCCCACACCTCCATGTTGACAGCCAAAGCCCCATCCCTCCCGCCACACCTCCATGGTGATAGCCAAAGCCCCACCCCCCATCCCCCCGACATGGAACCCCCCCCCCACACCTCCATGGTGACAGCCAGTGCCCCACCCCCCCAACACCTCCATGGTGACAGCCAAAGCCCCATCCCCCCCACATCTCCATGGTGACAGCCAAAGCCCCACCCCCCCACACTGACAGCCGAAGCCCCACCCCCCCACGGTGACAGCCGAAGCCCCACCCCCCCACGGTGACAGCCGAAGCCCCATCCCCCCCTCCACACCTCCATGGTGACAGCCAAAGCCCCATCCCCCCCCCACACCTCCACGGTGACAGCCAAAGCCCCATCCCCCCCACACCTCCATGGTGACAGCCAAAGCCCCATCCCCCCCCACACCTCCATGGTGACAGCCAAAGCCCCACCCCCCCCCCCCACACCTCCACGGTGACAGCCAAAGCCCCATCCCCCCCCCACACCTCCACGGTGACAGCCAAAGCCCCACCCCCCCACCTCCATGGTGACAGCCAGAGCCCCATCCCCCCCACACCTCCATGGTGACAGCCAAAGCCCCCTCCCCCCCACACCTCCATGGTGACAGCCAAAGCCCCATCCCCCCCCACACCTCCATGGTGACAGCCAAAGCCCCATCCCCCCCCCACACCTCCATGGTGACAGCCAAAGCCCCATCCCCCCACAACTCCACGGTGACAGCCAAAGCCCCACCCCCCCCTCCCCCGACATGGAACCCCCCCTACACCTCCATGGTGACAGCCAAAGCCCCATCCCCCCACAACTCCACGGTGACAGCCAAAGCCCCACCCCCCCTCCCCCGACATGGAACCCCCCCTACACCTCCATGGTGACAGCCAAAGCCCCATCCCCCCTCCCCCGACATGGAACCCCACCCCCACACCTCCATGGTGACAGCCAAAGCCCCATCCCCCCCTCCACACCTCCATGGTGACAGCCAAAGCCCCATCCCCCCTACACCTCCATGGTGACAGCCAAAGCCCCACCCCCCCCACACCTCCATGGTGACAGCCAAAGCCCCATCCCCCCTCCACACCTCCATGGTGACAGCCAAAGCCCCATCCCCCCTCCCCGACATGGAACCCCCCCACACCTCCACGGTGACAGCCAAAGCCCCATCCCCCCACACCTCCATGGTGACAGCCAAAGCCCCATCCCCCCCACACCTCCATGGTGACAGCCAAAGCCCCATCCCCCCCACACCTCCATGGTGACAGCCAAAGCCCCATCCCCCCCACACTTCCATGGTGACAGCCAAAGCCCCACCCCCCTCCACACCTCCATGGTGACAGCCAAAGCCCCATCCCCCCTACACCTCCATGGTGACAGCCAAAGCCCCACCCCCCCCACACCTCCATGGTGACAGCCAAAGCCCCATCCCCCCTCCACACCTCCATGGTGACAGCCAAAGCCCCATCCCCCCTCCCCGACATGGAACCCCCCCACACCTCCACGGTGACAGCCAAAGCCCCATCCCCCCCACACCTCCATGGTGACAGCCAAAGCCCCATCCCCCCCACACCTCCATGGTGACAGCCAAAGCCCCATCCCCCCCACACCTCCATGGTGACAGCCAAAGCCCCATCCCCCCCACACTTCCATGGTGACAGCCAAAGCCCCACCCCCCTCCACACCTCCATGGTGACAGCCAAAGCCCCATCCCCCCCCACACCTCCATGGTGACAGCCAAAGCCCCACCCCCTTCCCACACCTCCATGGTGACAGCCAAAGCCCCATCCCCCCCACACCTTCATGGTGACAGCCAAAGCCCCATCCCCCCCACATCTCCATGGTGACAGCCAAAGCCCCATCCCCCCCACACCTCCATGGTGACAGCCAAAGCCCCATCCCCCCCACACCTCCATGGTGACAGCCAAAGCCCCATCCCCCCTCCACACCTCCATGGTGACAGCCAAAGCCCCATCCCCCCTCCCCGACATGGAACCCCCCCACACCTCCACGGTGACAGCCAAAGCCCCATCCCCCCCCACACCTCCATGGTGACAGCCAAAGCCCCATCCCCCCCACACCTCCATGGTGACAGCCAAAGCCCCATCCCCCCCACACCTCCATGGTGACAGCCAAAGCCCCATCCCCCCCACACTTCCATGATGACAGCCAAAGCCCCACCCCCCTCCACACCTCCATGGTGACAGCCAAAGCCCCATCCCCCCCCCACACCTCCATGGTGACAGCCAAAGCCCCACCCCCTTCCCACACCTCCATGGTGACAGCCAAAGCCCCATCCCCCCCACACCTTCATGGTGACAGCCAAAGCCCCATCCCCCCCACATCTCCATGGTGACAGCCAAAGCCCCATCCCCCCCACACCTCCATGGTGACAGCCAAAGCCCCATCCCCCCCACACCTCCATGGTGACAGCCAAAGCCCCATCCCCCCTCCCCCCTGACATGGAACCCCCCACACCTTCACGGTGACAGCCAAAGCCCCATCCCCCCACACCTCCACGGTGACAGCCAAAGCCCCATCCCCCCTCCCCCTGACATGGAACCCCCAACACCTTCACGGTGACAGCCAAAGCCCCATCCCCCCCACACCTCCACGGTGACAGCCGAAGCCTCATCCCCCCCACACCTCCAAGGTGACAGGCGAAGCCCCACCCCCCCACGGTGACAGCCGAAGCACCACCCCCCCACACCTCCATGGTGACAGCTGAAGCCCCACCCCCCCCAACCTCCACGGTGACAGCCGAAGCCCCACCCCCCCACACCTCCACGGTGACAGCCAAAGCCCCATCCCCCCCACACCTCCATGGTGACAGCCAAAGCCCCACCCCCCCACACCACCATGGTGACAGCCAAAGCCCCATCCCCCCACACCTCCATGGTGACAGCCAAAGCCCCATCCCCCCACACCTCCATGGTGACAGCCAAAGCCCCATCCCCCCTCCACACCTCCACGGTGTCAGCCAAAGCCCCATCCCCCCTCCACACCTCCACGGTGACAGCCAAAGCCCCATCCCCCCCACACCTCCATGGTGACAGCCAAAGCCCCACCCCCCCACACCACCACGGTGACAGCCAAAGCCCCATCCCCCCACACCTCCATGGTGACAGCCAAGGCCCCATCCCCCCTCCACACCTCCACGGTGACAGCCAAAGCCCCATCCCCCCTCCACGGTGACAGCCAAAGCCCCACCCCCCCACACCACCATGGTGACAGCCAAAGCCCCATCCCCCCTCCACACCTCCATGGTGACAGCCAAAGCCCCATCCCCCCTCCACACCTCCATGGTGACAGCCAAAGCCCCATCCCCCCCTCCACAGTGACAGCCAAAGCCCCATCCCCCCCTCCACACCTCCATGGTGACAGCCAAAGCCCCATCCCCCCCTCCACACCTCCATGGTGACAGCCAAAGCCCCATCCCCTCCTCCACACCTCCATGGTGACAGCCAAAGCCCCATCCCCCCCTCCACACCTCCATGGTGACAGCCAAAGCCCCATCCCCCCCTCAACATGGTGACAGCCGAAGCCGAAGCCCCATCCCCCCCCCCCCACGAGGTGGTGACAGCCAAAGCTCCATCCCCCCCCGACATGGTGACAGCCGAAGCCCCATCCCCGCCCCGACATGGTGACTGCCGAAGCCCCACCCCCATCATGGTGACAGCCGAAGCCCCATCCCCCCCCACGAGGTGGTGACAGCCAAAGCTCCATCCCCCCCACGAGGTTCCCCCCCCACGAGGTGGTGACAGCCAAAACCCCATCCCCCCCGACATGGTGACAGCCGAAGCCCCCTCCCCCCGACATGGAACCCCCCCACACCTCCATGGTGACAGCCAAAGCCCCATCCCCCCCACGAGGTGGTGACAGCCAAAACCCCATCCCCCCCGACATGGTGACAGCCGAAGCCCCCTCCCCCCGACATGGAACCCCCCCACACCTCCATGGTGACAGCCAAAGCCCCATCCCCCCTCCACACCTCCATGGTGACAGCCAAAGCCCCATCCCCCCTCCACACCTCCACGGTGACAGCCAAAGCCCCATCCCCCCCACACCTCCATGGTGACAGCCAAAGCCCCATCCCCCCTCCACACCTCCATGGTGACAGCCAAAGCCCCATCCCCCCTCCACGGTGACAGCCAAAGCCCCATCCCCCCCTCCACACCTCCATGGTGACAGCCAAAGCCCCATCCCCCCTCCACACCTCCACGGTGACAGCCAAAGCCCCATCCCCCCTCTACACCTCCATATTGACAACCAAAGCCCCATCGCCCCCCCCACACCTCCATGTTGACAGCCAAAGCCCCATCCCTCCCGCCACACCTCCATGGTGATAGCCAAAGCCCCACCCCCCATCCCCCCGACATGGAACCCCCCCCCACACCTCCATGGTGACAGCCAGTGCCCCACCCCCCCAACACCTCCATGGTGACAGCCAAAGCCCCATCCCCCCCACATCTCCATGGTGACAGCCGAAGCCCCACCCCCCCACGGTGACAGCCGAAGCCCCACCCCCCCACGGTGACAGCCGAAGCCCCATCCCCCCCTCCACACCTCCATGGTGACGGCCAAAGCCCCATCCCCCCCCCACACCTCCACGGTGACAGCCAAAGCCCCATCCCACCCCACACCTCCATGGTGACAGCCAAAGCCCCATCCCCCCCCCACACCTCCATGGTGACAGCCAAAGCCCCACCCCCCCCCCCACACCTCCACGGTGACAGCCAAAGCCCCATCCCCCCCCCACACCTCCACGGTGACAGCCAAAGCCCCACCCCCCCACCTCCATGGTGACAGCCAGAGCCCCATCCCCCCCACACCTCCACGGTGACAGCCAAAGCCCCCTCCCCCCCACACCTCCATGGTGACAGCCAAAGCCCCATCCCCCCCCACACCTCCATGGTGACAGCCAAAGCCCCATCCCCCCCCACACCTCCATGGTGACAGCCAAAGCCCCATCCCCCCACAACTCCACGGTGACAGCCAAAGCCCCACCCCCCCCTCCCCCGACATGGAACCCCCCCTACACCTCCATGGTGACAGCCAAAGCCCCATCCCCCCACAACTCCACGGTGACAGCCAAAGCCCCACCCCCCCTCCCCCGACATGGAACCCCCCCTACACCTCCATGGTGACAGCCAAAGCCCCATCCCCCCCACACCTCCATGGTGACAGCCAAAGCCCCATCCCCCCTCCCCCGACATGGAACCCCACCCCCCACACCTCCATGGTGACAGCCAAAGCCCCATCCCCCCTACACCTCCATGGTGACAGCCAAAGCCCCACCCCCCCCACACCTCCATGGTGACAGCCAAAGCCCCATCCCCCCTCCACACCTCCATGGTGACAGCCAAAGCCCCATCCCCCCTCCCCGACATGGAACCCCCCCACACCTCCACGGTGACAGCCAAAGCCCCATCCCCCCCACACCTCCATGGTGACAGCCAAAGCCCCATCCCCCCCACACTTCCATGGTGACAGCCAAAGCCCCACCCCCCTCCACACCTCCATGGTGACAGCCAAAGCCCCATCCCCCCCACACCTCCATGGTGACAGCCAAAGCCCCACCCCCTTCCCACACCTCCATGGTGACAGCCAAAGCCCCATCCCCCCCACACCTTCATGGTGACAGCCAAAGCCCCATCCCCCCCACATCTCCATGGTGACAGCCAAAGCCCCATCCCCCCCACACCTCCATGGTGACAGCCAAAGCCCCATCCCCCCCACACCTCCATGGTGACAGCCAAAGCCCCATCCCCCCTCCACACCTCCATGGTGACAGCCAAAGCCCCATCCCCCCTCCCCGACATGGAACCCCCCCACACCTCCACGGTGACAGCCAAAGCCCCATCCCCCCTCCCCGACATGGAACCCCCCCACACCTCCACGGTGACAGCCAAAGCCCCATCCCCCCCCACACCTCCATGGTGACAGCCAAAGCCCCATCCCCCCCACACCTCCATGGTGACAGCCAAAGCCCCATCCCCCCCACACTTCCATGGTGACAGCCAAAGCCCCATCCCCCCCACACCTCCACGGTGACAGCCAAAGCCCCATCCCCCCTCCACACCTCCACGGTGACAGCCAAAGCCCCATCCCCCCCACACCTCCATGGTGACAGGCGAAGCCCCACCCCCCCACGGTGACAGCCGAAGCACCACCCCCCCACACCTCCATGGTGACAGCTGAAGCCCCACCCCCCCAACCTCCACGGTGACAGCCGAAGCCCCACCCCCCCACACCTCCACGGTGACAGCCAAAGCCCCACCCCCCCACACCTCCACGGTGACAGCCAAAGCCCCATCCCCCCCACACCTCCATGGTGACAGCCAAAGCCCCATCCCCCCACACCTCCATGGTGACAGCCAAAGCCCCATCCCCCCTCCACACCTCCACGGTGACAGCCAAAGCCCCATCCCCCCTCCACACCTCCACGGTGACAGCCAAAGCCCCATCCCCCCCACACCTCCATGGTGACAGCCAAAGCCCCACCCCCCCACACCACCACGGTGACAGCCAAAGCCCCATCCCCCCACACCTCCATGGTGACAGCCAAAGCCCCATCCCCCCTCCACACCTCCACGGTGACAGCCAAAGCCCCATCCCCCCTCCACGGTGACAGCCAAAGCCCCACCCCCCCACACCACCATGGTGACAGCCAAAGCCCCACCCCCCCACACCACCACGGTGAGAGCCAAAGCCCCATCCCCCCCACACCTCCATAGTGACAGCCGAAACCCTATCCCCCCCCCGACACGGTGACAGCTGAAGCCCCACCCCCCCACACCTCCATAATGACAGCCGAAGCCCCATCCCCCCCACACCTCCACGGTGACAGCCAAAGCCCCATCCCCCCACACCTCCACGGTGACAGCCAAAGCCCCACCCCCCCCCACACCTCCACGGTGACAGCCAAAGCCCCATCCCCCCCCCACACCTCCATGGTGACAGCCAAAGCCCCATCCCCCCCACACCTCCACAGTGACAACCAAAGCCCCACCCCCCCCCACACCTCCACGGTGACAGCCAAAGCCCCATCCCCCCTCCACACCTTCACGGTGACAGCCAAAGCCCCATCCCCCCTCCACACCTCCACGGTGACAGCCAAAGCCCCATCCCCCCCACACCTCCATGGTGACAGCCAAAGCCCCATCCCCCCCCCACACCTCCACGGTGACAGCCAAAGCACCACCCCCCCACACCTCCACGGTGACAGCCAAAGCCCCATCCCCCCACACCTCCACGGTGACAGCCAAAGCCCCACCCCCCCCCACACCTCCACGGTGACAGCCAAAGCACCACCCCCCACACCTCCACGGTGACAGCCAAAGCCCCATCCCCCCCCACACCTCCATGGTGACAGCCAAAGCCCCATCCCCCCCACACCTCCATGGTGACAGCCAAAGCCCCATACCCCCCCCCCACACCTCCATGGTGACAGCCAAAGCCCCATACCCCCCCCCCCCCACACCTCCATGGTGACAGCCAAAGCCCCATCCCCCCCCCACACCTCCACGGTGACAGCCGAAGCCCCATTCCCCCACACCTCCACGTTGACAGCCGAAGCCCCATCCCCCCCTCCACACCTCCACGGTGACAGCCGAAGCCCCACACCTCCACGGTGACAGCCGAAGCCCCACCCCCCCACACCTCCATGGTGACAGCCGAAGCCCCACCCCCCCACACCTCCATGGTGGCAGCTGAAGCCCCACCCCCCCACGGTGACAGCCAAAGCCCCATCACCCCCCACACCTCCATAGTGACAGTCGAAACCCTATCCCCCCCACACCTCCACGGTGACAGCCAAAGCCCCATCCCCCCTCCACGGTGACAGCCAAAGCCCCATCCCCCCTCCACACCTCCACGGTGACAGCCAAAGCCCCATCCCCCCCACACCTCCATGGTGACAGCCAAAGCCCCCCCCCCGACCACCCCCCACCATCACTACCGCCTTGCAATCCTGGCCTGGACACCTTATCTGTGCGTTGTCATTGATTTACCGCCCCCCCACACTGCCTGCCATGGGGGAGCCCACAGCCAATCACTGGATTTATCAATAGTGACACTAAACTGTATCCATCCACTGCTCAGGAGATCTGAGCATAAAACATGGGAAGTCACCCACATGAAGGGAGAGTCCAGAGATAAAAGGATAATTCTCCCCTCTACAAGACTCTGGTCCGGCCGCACCTGGAGTATACTGTCCAGTTCTGGGCTCCAGTCCTCAGGAAGGATGTACTGGAAATGGGGCGACTACAAAGAAGGGCAACAAAGCTAATAAAGGGTCTGGAGGATATTAGATATGAGGAAAGGTTGTGAGCTCTGAACTTATTCTCTCTGGAGAAGAGACGCCTGAGAGGGGATATGATTTCATTATATAAATACTGGACTGGTGACCCCACAATATATAAATACCGGACTGGTGACCCCACAATATATAAATACCGGACTGGTGACCCCACAATATATAAATACCGGACTGGTGACCCCACAATATATAAATACCGGACTGGTGACCCCACAATATACAAATACCGGACTGGTGTCCCCACAATATATAAATACCAGACTGGTGTCCCCACAATATACAAATACCGGACTGGTGACCCCACAATATATAAATACCGGACTGGCGACCCCACAATATATAAATACTGGACTGGTGACCCCACAATATATAAATACCGGACTGGTGACCCCACAATATATAAATACCGGACTGGTGTCCCCACAATATATAAATACCAGACTGGTGTCCCCACAATATATAAATACCAGACTGGTGTCCCCACAATATATAAATACAGACCTTCCTTTATCTAGATACACCACGTCTACTTCCTCATAGAAGGTTAGTAGATTGGTAAGAACGATTCTTCATGAATCCATGCTGATTACTGCTAATGATACCGTTCTCATTACTAAAATCTTGTATAGAGTCCCTTATCATCCCCTCCAAGAGTTTACATACTATTGATGTTCGGCTGACTGGTCTGTAATTCCCAGGGATGTATTTTGGGCCCTTTTTAAATATTGGTGCTACATTGGCTTTTCTCCAATCAGCTGGTACCATTCCGGTCAGTAGAGAAATAAGTATTCCCACGCTAGTATGGAGACAAATATCAAAATTCTGGAGGTGCAGCGAACACCGAAAATGGTCACACACTACCCACAATAAGTATATCAAAGAAAGTCAATAAACCAAAATATATGACAAAAAATAATAATATCACTTAAAAAACTGGTATACATAAATCAATAAATGCATTCACCTACTATAGTGATAATCAATATAGTGCAATTAGAACGAAATAAAGTGACCGTAGTGAATAGATACTAAAACGTCATAATCATATAAAGTGACTGAAGTGCATGAATGCTAAAACATCCCAAAATGTGCAAAATAAATATTAATATTCAACAGTAGTCCATATAAACGAGTGCAAATAATGAATCCCGGTCTGGAAATCTTCCGACCAAGGGAAAGTGCAAATCACAAAGTGCTGACTAGCTTGAATATGGTGGGACTGGGACTTCGGTGCTAATAACACCGGTAGGTGTACTAACTTCTTACCCTACTGCTGTAAGGCAAGCAGCATTCATAGAAAACAGGGGAGGTGAACGGCCGCTCGAAGGGGAGAGCCTGTGAGTGATGACTGCGGATGCCTTCTTCCAGGATTAGGGGGATAACCAAACACCACTCAACTGCATCAAAGCAGGTTGTGTATATAAAAGGGGAGGCAGGAAGCCTCTATAGTGTAATTTATTGAAAATTTTATCGTTCTTTAGTAAATCCTGGAGATTTCCCCTCACTCGAACGAGCGGGGCACCCCTTCATAAAGAGGCTTTAGTGTTCTGTCTTGCGGGTTTCCTCCCCCAGGACTTCTTTTGTCCCTGGGGTTGACCCTGAGATTTACCTCTTGAACCTGACGGTGGAGGCCGTCGGGACTGCCTGGAAGCTGCTGCCCCTGGCCCTGGAGAAAGAGGCCGTTTAAATGAGGGACCTTTACTCTTTTTCTTAACTGGCAAAAGGGTTCTTTTCCCACTTGATATTTTTTGGATATATTTGTCCAAATCATCCCCAAAAAGCTTTTCACAGCGGAAAGGAAATCCAGCAAGGAGCTTTTTGCATGGCGCTTTGGCTGGCCAACTATTCAACCATAGGATTCTACGCATATGCAACAACTCAAGCGTAAGGCGAGACGTTTGAAGAATAGAATCTCTGATCGCGTCAATTGCAAAACACAAAGCCGCTGGCAGCTCGACTAAATCCCGGGCCCGCTGTTCAGGGAACACCTCAATGGTCTCTCAAGGATTGACATACCCCAATTGCCACCACTGCAGGATGAGCCACTGAACCCGACAGGGAAAAAAAAAAAAATGGAACAATTTGTCATCAGTTGGATCCCTAAGCATTTGCTCATTGTCAACCTGACAAGCCAAACCTTTATTCACAGAGGGTATAGCCAATGCTCCACATCTTAGTACGTTTTTCCTCCATAGGATAAAGTGTTGAAAACTTTTTAGGAGGGAAAACGTGTTTTTTATGTGGGTGACCCCACTCAGAATACACAAGCTTTTCCAGCAATGGACAGGAAGGGCCCGCAAGGCTTGTGGGGGGTTTAGTGAACCCAAACAAGAAGTGTGCTCTTCAACCGACTCCGTTAAGGGGAGCTTAAATGTGGAGCGAACCATTTCAGTAAGAGAATGCACCAGCAACTTCTCAGCATGTGAAGCTGAAGGTGGTCCTTCCCCACTCGATTCCTCAGAAGAGGAGTCATCAGCCTCTTCATGATCCTCCGAGGGAGAATCATCTTCCCTCGTCCACCGTTCCTCTGAGGATCCCGGGTGGTAGAAGGGGACCTAATGCGCTTTCTTCCAATCTGTGAAGATGCGATTAAAGCCGCTAACCTTTCCTCCAATCAACTCATAGCTGAGGAGAAAACCTCATTTATATAGACAGGGGCTGAAGTGTCAGAAGTAATTGCTGCCCCTGACGACCCCGTTGGTTCACTCTGACCAGCCTCCCTAGATTTTTCAGGGGGGGGGGGGGTGGTGTTGCAGAGGATGGGTTCTTGGGCATCAGGGTGACCCCTTTGTGCCCTTGGTTTTTGTGGTATTTGTACCACCCCCTCTGGTCATAGTGCTGAGCACAAACACAGAGGTACTACCAAAAATAAATAAAAAAATGCACCCACTGCTGAGCAATAGTCCATCAACTGCCCCTGCTATTATGCTCAGCCTGATGCTAAGTAAACGTGCCCTGGGAATGCCTGTGTCACCCACACTCACACGCCACCCATCTGCTCTGTGTCCCTCCTTCAGCCGCATGCACCTGAAACAAATACACAGCCCGCTTTTGTGGATGCTGAACCCCGCCCCTTCCCCTGCCCACCCAATGACCCCCCCCCCCCATCTTCTTCAAAAGAGCTCCGATCTGCCCGGATTGCAAGTGGAGGAGAGCTACTGGAGGGAGAACCGCCGTAATGGCGGCGACAGCGGGAGTGGCGCAGCATACCGCCGACTGAGCCATGCTCCCTCTGCCTCCTGGAGAGAAGCTGTCCAGGTGGGGGGACATTTAAAAGAGAAAACCCCCCTTTTCCACATCTTACCTGGGACTTGGGCTGGAGGAAGCGTGCAGCTTGTAACACAGAGCGAGACTGACAAGCATGGAACAGGTACATGCCCTTGACAGCCCCCGGTGGTGACTATAGGCATGACAACATTTACTTAAAGGAGAAAACCCACAAGAATTAGAAAAATTCCTTAGGAATCTCCCTTACCTTATCCAGCTGCAGGGTTCTGCGGCAACAGACCCAATCTTCACCTCTCCCGGGGAGCTCCGTTAAACCTTCAGGAACCGGGGCCCCTTTTTTAGTGGGGGATCCACACTCCTGGGCATGTAAAGCACCCCGCCCGGGGTCCAGCTCTCTAAAAAGAGAAGCGTTACAGGCAAAATCCCCCCTTCTTCTGACACGAGGCCCGGGTACCATTCAATTCGGCCTGAAAGAGACACTTTGAATGGCTCCGATCAGCATGGCTTGCCCCAGCGAGGAATATTCCAGCAGAGCTCAGCACAGCACATCTTCACTCGTGATCAACACCTGCAGACACAGGCGAAAAAACGGAGGTACTCCCAGTAAGGGGAGGGGTTATATAGGGGAATTTTACTTCCTGTCAAGGGTGTGCCAGTGTCCACCACCTGAAGGTGCCATATAACCCATACAGTAATTATGTGTGAAGGAGGCCCGAGAGGAGCAGCCGCATGCAGGAGGCCCGAGAGGAGAGGCCGTGTGAAGGAGCGGCCGCGAGAAGGAGGCCCGAGAGGAGCGGCCGTGTGAAGGAGCGGCCGCGTGAAGGAGGCCCGAGAGGAGCAGCCGCATGCAGGAGGCCCAAGAGGAGAGGCCGTGTGAAGGAGAGGCCGCGTGAAGGAGGCCCGAGAGGAGCGGCCGCGTGAAGGAGGCCCGAGAGGAGCGGCCGCGTGAAGGAGGCCCGAGAGGAGCGGCCGCGTGAAGCAGCCCCTAGAGGAGCGGCCGCGTGAAGGAGGCCCGAGAGGAGGGCCCCTGTGAAGGACGCCCAAGAGGAGCGCCCCTGTGACGGAGTCCCGAGAGGAGCACCCGTGTGAAGGAGGCCCAAGAGGAGCGCTTGTGTGAATGAGGCCTATGTACAAATAAAGAAAGATCACACAAAGAAATACACAATGTGGTTACTCATTTGTAACTTTGGAATCCATTTCATATGTCCCTTGAAGAGTTCACCTTTTCTACAGGCGAGACCTAAT
Source organism: Lithobates pipiens (assembly GCF_037356315.1). Taxonomy (NCBI): domain Eukaryota; kingdom Metazoa; phylum Chordata; class Amphibia; order Anura; family Ranidae; genus Lithobates; species Lithobates pipiens. Next base: position 237,971 of record NW_027507910.1, on the reverse strand, counting down.
CAGATGACAGGCGTAGCCGACTCCATATTGTGTGTCAGCGGTGCAGTCTTCATTTTTATTAATCATATACCTTCCTGCTCCAACTCCTCCCACTTCCTGCTCCAACTCCTCCCACTTCCTGCTCCAACTCCTCCCACTATCTGTTAAAGCAGAAATGCCCCAACATTAGAGGGAATTCAATAAAGCCTCTGCGCCATTTTTCTGGCGTTAATGTTTTGCACCAAATTCAGAAAACATCTGCGGCACTTCTGGTTCTGAACCCGGAGCAGGCAGTTCCGATTCGCTCCTCTTCTACATTGTGATGCACCAAATTCAATACAAAATACAGGAAACTGGAACTCCAAAACCAACTTTCTTTTGGCACAAGGAGAGAGATGCAGCCAAAGTGTCTCACGTTCCAAAAGTGGCGCAGAATACGAGGTCCACGTTCTAGGTAGGTCCATGAATTTGGCCACTTTTAGTCCTTGTGAGTCTTCAAATGGCAATACACAGAACACAGCTGAGCAGGAAATCGGAGATAACCGGACCAGCCAATGAGAGCTTTGCGTCCACGTTTTATATCTCAGCCGCACTGCTGGAGGGATTAGCAGGGAATCCATTGCGGCGTCAGATTTCCTCGCTTTTCTTCTTCTGGAGTCAATACGAATATCTCAAATTGATTCCACTTTCTGTGCCAGTGACCGCTGTCGTCTAGACTAGAAATGATTGTAAGCTCTTGTGAACAGGCCTCTCCTAATATATTGTAACTATACTGTCTCCCCTTATATTGTACAGCGCTACATAGACTGTTGGTGCTATATAAATCCTGTAAAATAATAGCAATGAGAAATATCCCCAGGAGTCCTGATCCTTCTCCACCAAAAATCACAGTGAAAATACGCTTTACCAAATTCATTGGGGGGAGGGGGGAGGGGGGGGTGCCGGCAGAGTCCTCCCCCGATGTATGAGAAGATCTCACACCTGTCCTCCATCTCCTGCCAGGCGATCCGCTCCAATCACTGCCTCGTCCAATCACAGCTGTGCTCAGAGAATCCGCTGCTGAGAAATACACCAAGGGCCAAACTAAAGCCAACACTGAGCCAAGAAGAAAATGGCCGACATGCTCTACACATTGATCTGTCCAATCAGGCCGCGTCTCCTTCAAGCCCATTGTAGATCGGCAACCCCTGTCCCTGGAATCCCAGACCGCGGACTGCGAAGGTCCGCAGCAACAGATTTCCACTCTGAACAGACTCACCATGGCGGAGCATTAGGGGGAGGGGGAGGGGGGAGGGGCTCATTCTGACTGAGGAACCTTACAGTAAATTTCTCTCAGGACTTCAGTTTATTATCACCTCGCCGTGCGACAGAAACGTCTCCCAATGTATGGAAATTCTGTGCCTGTTCCCCGTGTCCCTTCAAAGGCTGTTACCCATGGCAACCAGACTGCTCTACACCAGAGAGAGAATTCAGAGATAACAGGACTGGCAGATATGGACCACACTACTAGAGCCGGGGAAAGCTGCTCAGTGACCCTCCCCCGTCCCACGTCCCTTCATAGAGAAATCAAAGCCGTCACTCCATTATACAACATTCGACCAAACTATCATTTTATAGACTTAAAGCACCCCGCGCCAAACCACATAGCAGTGATGTCTATGAAAGGAGATCGAGGTGTCCATCCAACAAAGGCCACGCCTGTAGAAAATGCGCCTTTCCAGCCCGGCGTTTCCTTCCAGCCCCGCGCTCCCCCTCCTCCAGCCCCGCGCTCCCCCCTTCCAGCCCCGCGCTCCCCCCTTCCAGCCCCGCGCTCCCCCCTTCCAGCCCCGCGCTCCCCCCTTCCAGCCCCGCGCTCCCCCCTTCCAGCCCCGCTCTTCCCCCTTCCAGCCCCGCTCTTCCCCCTTCCAGCCCCGCGCTTCCCCCTTCCAGCCCCGCTCTTCCCCCTTCCAGCCCCGCGCTTCCCCCTTCCAGCCCCGCGCTTCCCCCTTCCAGCCCCGCGCTTCCCCCTTCCAGCCCCGCGCTTCCCCCTTCCAGCCCCGCGCTTCCCCCTTCCAGCCCCGCTCTTCCCCCTTCCAGCCCCGCTCTTCCCCCTTCCAGCCCCGCTCTTCCCCCTTCCAGCCCCGCGCTTCCCCCTTCCAGCCCCGCGCTTCCCCCTTCCAGCCCCGCGCTTCCCCCTTCCAGCCCCGCGCTCCCCCCTTCCAGCCCCGCTCTTCCCCCTTCCAGCCCCGCTCTTCCCCCTTCCAGCCCCGCTCTTCCCCCTTCCAGCCCCGCTCTTCCCCCTTCCAGCCCCGCTCTTCCCCCTTCCAGCCCCGCTCTTCCCCCTTCCAGCCCCGCGCTTCCCCCTTCCAGCCCCGCGCTCCCCCCTTCCAGCCCCGCTCTTCCCCCTTCCAGCCCCGCTCTTCCCCCTTCCAGCCCCGCTCTTCCCCCTTCCAGCCCCGCTCTTCCCCCTTCCAGCCCAGCGCTCCCAAGTGAACCCGAAAAATCTTTACAAATAAGTTACATAGTAGATGAGGTTAAAAAACAAAAAACAAAAAAAAAAACCCATAGAAGTAAAGACACTATATGAGAAAAGAAAGATGCTGCACGCCCCGATAAATGTCAAAAAAAGAGAGGAATGTCCCCCATGTGGGGTTTTTAGCAGCAGATAGATTGAAAAAATAAATAATGCGTGTAATTAGAGATTGCTTGTAATTGTGTAATGGAGGATGTTGAGAATTACAAATGGAGGATAAAATATGAACTGTGATACAGGAGATCGAAAAGCAACAACACAAGTGAGACTAAACACAATTTACATAATATTCAAGCGTTAAAAAATGTTGATAATAAGCGAATACTGACGTGTTTCGACCCCGCCAGGTCATCTTCAGAGGATTAATACTCTGCAAAATATTAGAATACATTGAAATTCATAAACATAACAAAAAAGTAACGTATATTGTGGGGTCACCAGTCCGGTATTTGTATATTGTGGGGTCACCAGTCCGGTATTTGTATATTGTGGGGTCACCAGTCTGGTATTTATATATTGTGGGGTCACCAGTCCAGTATTTGTATATTGTGGGGTCACCAGTCCGGTATTTATATATTGTGGGGTCACCAGTCCAGTATTTATATATTGTGGGGTCACCAGTCCGGTATTTGTATATTGTGGGGTCACCAGCCCGGGATTTGTATATTGTGGGGTCACCAGTCCGGTATTTATATATTGTGGGGTCACCAGTCCGGTATTTGTATATTGTGGGGTCACCAGTCCGGTATTTGTATATTGTGGGGTCACCAGTCCGGTATTTATATATTGTGGGGTCACCAGTCCAGTATTTATATATTGTGGGGTCACCAGTCCGGTATTTGTATATTGTGGGGTCACCAGCCCAGGATTTGTATATTGTGGGGTCACCAGTCCGGTATTTATATATTGTGGGGTCACCAGTCCGGTATTTATATAATGAAATCATATCCCCTCTCAGGCGTCTCTTCTCCAGGGAGAATAAGTTCAGAGCTCACAACCTTTCCTCATAACTAATATCCTCCACAAACACTATGTGTGGGGGAAACACCGCCTATCCCCCTGAACACACCATCCCCACCGTGAGACATGGTGGTGGCAGCATCATGTGGTGGGGATGGTTTTCTTCAGCAGGGACAGGGAAGCTGGTCAGAGGTGATGGGAAGATGGATGGAGACAAATACAGGACAATCTTAGAAGAAAACCTCTTAAGCCTCGTACGCACGATTGGATTTTCCGACCCTTTGTCCACTCCATCGGACAATTATTGTTGGATTTTCCACGAACAAATGTTGGATAGCAGGTTTTAAAATTTTCTGCAAACAAATGTCTGTCGGATTTTCCCAACATGTGTACACAAGTCCGTCGGACAAAAGTCCAAAATACAAACACGCATGCTCGGAAGCAAGGACGAGCTAGAAGTGGTCGGTCTTAATGGAGAATCCACATTTGTGACGCGGCAAATTATTAAATCTCGAAATGCAGCGCACATTTTCTTCTTCTTTAACCATCTCAATACCGGGCACTTACACCCCCTTCCTGCCCGGGCCAATTTTCAACTTTCAGCGCTGTCGCTATTTAAATGACAATTGTGCGGTCATGCTACACTGTACCCAAACAGAATTTTTATAATTTTGTTCCCACAAATAGAACTTTCTTTTGGTGGTATTTCATCACCTCTGGGTTATTTTTTGCTAAAGAAATAAAAAGAGACCTAAAATTTTGAAAAAAAATAAAAAGTTTTTCTTTTGTTTACCTTATAAAATTTTGTACAATAAGTACGTTTTCTCCTTCACCGACGGGCATTGATAGGGTGCACTGATGTGCACTTATGGGTGGCACTGATACATGGCACTGATAGATGGCATTGATAGATGGCATTGTTAGGCATCACTGATGGCACTGGCAGGCATTGGGAATGGGCACTGATTGGCAGCTGCCTGGGCACTGTTTGGCATTTCCCCTATTTGTCTAGGGTGGCATACCTGGTGGTCCTGGTGGCATCCTGGTGGTCCTGGGTGGGTATCCGAGGGGGGCAGCACTAACAATCAGCACAGACCCCCCCCATCAGAAGAGCAGCCAATCAGCTCTCCTCTGCTCACATCTGTCAGATATTTCTATTGTGCATTAAAAAAAGAAAACAAATAAAATTAGACATGCCATCTGCCAATAGAACTTAACCAAAAAGAATCCGAAAATATAGAAAATATACCAAATCAAATAATTATTATTCAACCAAAAAACAAAGTCAAAGCAATAACTCCAAGGCCAATAATAAATAACGCGTTACCTCCTCCGATTCCGCAGCATGGTCTGGTTGATGAACGGTCGTTCAATAATTAAATGAATAGTGCAAATCAAACACTCACCAAACTTCTACTAACACAAAATTAGCAGAATAAGCCCAAAGGGTGGCGCTAAAGAGGCTTTAGTCTGCAAAAGTGGAGGTTCACCTTCCAGCAGGACAACAACCCTAAACATACAGCCAGAGCTACAATGGAATGGTTTAAAGCAGGGGTCTCCAAAACTTCCACACTCGGACACTGTGGGGCCGGACTGAAAAAGTCCCAACATCAGTGGAATTAAACAATGCCCCATCATTGGTGTCAGTTGGAAGAATTGTGCCCCATCATTGGTGTAATTTTTCCCATTTGTTGGTTTCATTGGGAGGAATTGTGCCCCATCGTAGTAATTGGAAGGGATTTTGCCCCTTCACCGGTCTTAGTGGATAAAAATAGTGCCCCAAGGGCCTGATAATAGCAAAGGGCCACAGTTTGGAGACCACTGGTTTAGATCAAAGCATAGTCATGTGTTAGAAGTCACAGTCCAGACCTAAATCCCATTGAGAATCTGTGGCAAGACTTGAAAATTGCTGATCACAGACGCTCTCCATCAAATCTGACAGAGCTTGAGAGATTTTACAAAGAATAGGAAAAAATAGGATTTTTTTTCATAATACTTACTGGGAAAATCCTTTTCTTTGAGTACATCATGGGACACAGAGTTATGCTAATATTCATTACCTGCTGGGTTATACTTCATCTCCAGGTGAATGGACACTAGTAGACCAAAGGTTTTTAGACAGGAAGTGATCCCCTATATAACCCCTCCCATACAGGAAGTACTTCAGTTTTGTAGCAAGCACTGAATCCTCAAAAAGAGGGGAGGGACCTTTTTCCCACGATGTACTCAAAGAAAGGGATTTTACAGGTAAGTATGACGAAAAAAATCCTATTTTCTTTTTATACGTAGCACTGACCCCCGAAGGAGCTGCTGGTTTTATTTGGGCTTACCGTGACCGCACTTGGTTGCTTCTCCATCTTGGGGTTCCCGTGGTAGACGGCCCAAAGAATGTAGAAACTGACACTGGATCCTCTTTTGGGTTATTTATTTAGAACAGAACAAAGTCTCCCAATAAAGGGTAGAGGGTTAGGAGTGAGTTCAGGAACTTGGATTGCAAAAATGGAAGTCTTTAGAGAAAATCCAGAAAATAGAAACCGTTTCACAACTGGATTTAACAACCCCCCGGATAGACCTCTCTCACTAGGCCCAGCAGCCGGTGGGGTGCTCGACAAAGTCTCTGCCACAGACCTGTGATGTACACTTGTGCGTTACTGGGGGACGTAGATAAAAGGTTCTCTCAGCCCATCCGGCGATACCGTATGAGTGTTGATCCAGGTTGCATCCTTCAACTAAGCCTCCAGGCTCCTTCAGAGAAGCCAGCCTTGCGCACGTTGTCCTCCTGAAAGAGTCCTCCCCTGGGGTTCTTCAGTTGCTGGGCCTCTCCCTTCAGATGAGACGGCACCGGACAACCTTGGATCAGTAGGCCCTGAAATATGCTCGGGCCTGTCCCTGCAGTTGTGTCGCCTCGGGCCAGCCGGCCCCTGAGACTCGGGATGCATGGGGCTGGGTCAGGAGGACCCCCAGAACCGAACAGACAGAAAATAAATGAACTCAGTACCTTAAATACCCCCCCCAGAATTCACAGCAGGAAAACACTCCCACTGGGCTGGTTCCAAGAGAATAGTGGCATTCAATGCACCCAGCTAGACTGCGTTTCTACTCTTTCCGGCAGTGACAGCGACACCTGCGGTCAAGGAGAACCCAGTGCAACCCAGCTGGACTGGTACTGAGACCAAAAATTTGGAGAAATTGTCCCGAAACCCAACTGTGGTTTCAGGCAAATTAACTTTTCAAAACCCATAGCGCCTGCTCGTCAGGAGCCAGCGCTACACATACATCATGGGACACAGAGTTAGGCTAATATTCATTACCTGCTGGGACGTCCAAGAGCAATAGCCTTGAGGGGAGGGAGACACCCAACCAAACAATGGCCATCAGACTTTATACTGCAGCCCGCAGTATACTGCAGCCTAAAGCTGAATCCTCTGCGGCTCAAACATCCACTTGATACTATTTTGAGAACATATGCACTGAAGACCAGGTAGCAGCCTTACAAATCTGAGCCAGAGATATCTGATGGCAAAAAGCCCAGGAGGATCCTACACCGCTGGTAGAATGAGCTCTCACCCTAAAGCAGGGATGTCCAAACTTTTTTCAAAGAGGGACGGATTTGATGAAGTGAACATGCGCGAGGGCCGACCATTTTGCCTGACATTCTTTGAACCATTAAAATTCGGTCTAAGTGTGTCCATCCGAGCACTAATACACTTCCCCACAAGAATTCTCCTGCCTTTGTGGCTGTGTGTGGTGAATAGATGAACTCAAGTGTATTATTTGGATACACCATATTTATTGGTGTATAACACGCACCTTCACTTTAAGAAAACTTCAGGAAAAAAAAACTTAAAATTTTAAATAAAGAACTGTGAAGCAAAACAAGGATCAGTGTCTATCTGCAGACCCCCAATTGCTAGGAATGCAGCGGCCGCCATTGCCAGGGAATTCACCCGCCATTGCCAGGGAATTCACCCATCATTGCTGGGAATTCACTCACCATTGCAGGGAATGCTGCCACCATTGCCGGGAATTCAGCCGCCATTGCCAGGGATTCACCCGCCATTGCCAGGGATTCACTCACCATTGCCGGGAATGCCGCCACCATTGCCGGGAATGCCGCCACCATTGCCGGGAATGCAGCCACCATTGCCGGGAATGCAGCCACCATTGCCGGGAATGCAGCCACCATTGCCAGGAATGCAGCCACCATTGCCAGGGATTCACCCGCCATTGCCAGGGATTCACCCGCCATTGCCGGGAATGCAGCCACCATTGCCGGGAATGCAGCCACCATTGCCAGGAATGCAGCCACCATTGCCAGGAATGCAGCCACCATTGCCAGGGATTCACCCGCCATTGCCAGGGATTCACCCGCCATTGCCGGGAATGCAGCCACCATTGCCAGAGAATTCACTCACCATTGCCGGGAATGCAGCCACCATTGCCGGGAATGCAGCCACCATTGTCGGGAATGCAGCCACCATTGCCGGGAATGCAGCCACCATTGCCGGGAATTCACCCGCCATTGCCAGGGATTCAATCACCATTGCCGGGAATGCAGCCACCATTGCCGGGAATGCCGCCACCATTGCCGGGAATGCAGCCACCATTGCCGGGAATTCACCCGCCATTGCCAGGGAATTCACCCGCCATTGCCAGGGAATTCACCCGCCATTGCCAGGGAATTCACCCGCCATTGCCAGGGAATTCACCCGCCATTGCCAGGGAATTCACCCGCCATTGCCAGGGAATTCACCCGCCATTGCCAGGGAATTTACCCATCATTGCTGGGAATTCACTCACCATTGCCGGGAATTCACTCACCATTGCAGGGAATGCTGCCACCATTGCCGGGAATTCAGCCACCATTGCCAGGGATTCACCCGCCATTGCCAGGGATTCACCCGCCATTGCCGGGAATGCAGCCACCATTGCCGGGAATGCCGCCACCATTGCCGGGAATGCAGCCACCATTGCCAGGAATGCACCCACCATTGCCAGGAATGCACCCACCATTGCCAGGGATTCACCCGCCATTGCCAGGGATTCACCCGCCATTGCCGGGAATGCAGCCACCATTGCCAGAGAATTCACTCACCATTGCCGGGAATGCAGCCACCATTGCCGGGAATGCAGCCACCATTGCCAGGAATGCAGCCACCATTGCCGGGAATTCACCCGCCATTGCCAGGGATTCAATCACCATTGCCGGGAATGCAGCCACCATTGCCGGGAATGCAGCCACCATTGCCGGGAATGCAGCCGCCATTGCCAGGGATTCACTCCCCATTGCCGGGAATGCAGCCACCATTGCCGGGAATGCAGCCACCATTGCCGGGAATGCAGCCACCATTGCCGGGAATGCAGCCACCATTGCCGGGAATGCAGCCACCATTGCCAGCAATTCACTCACCATTGCCGGGAATGCAGCCACCATTGCCAGGAATGCAGGCACCATTGCCAGGAATGCAGGCACCATTGCCAGGAATGCACCCACCATTGCCAGGAATGCACCCACCATTGCCAGGAATGCACCCACCATTGCCAGGAATGCACCCACCATTGCCAGGAATGCACCCACCATTGCCAGGAATGCACCCACGATTGCCAGGAATGCACCCACCATTGCCAGGGATTCACCCGCCAATGCCAGGAATTCACTCACCATTGCCGGGAATGCTGCCACCATTGCCGGGAATGCTGCCACCATTGCCGGGAATGCTGCCACCATTGCCGGGAATGCTGCCACCATTGCCAGGAATGCATCCACCAATGCCAGAAATGCAGCCACCATTGCTAGGAATGCAGCCACCATTGCCAGGAATTTCACCCACCATTGCCAGGAATTTCACCCACCATTGCCAGGAATTTCACCCACCATTGCCAGGAATGCAGCCACCATTGCTAGTAATTCACTCACCATTGCCAGGAATGCAGCTCCACAATTGCAATTGCCAGGAATGCAGCCACCATTACCATCAGTGCAGCCATGGAGGGCAGGACGAGTGCCAAAGACATCTTACAGGAGAATCTTCTGTTTACACAACGGCCTCTTTAAGAGAAAGTCCCGCCTCCTTTGATGGACAGCACAGTCGTCCAATGGCAGAGACGGGACTTCCTATTACAGCTGCCGTGTAAACAGGAAGTTCTCTTCCTGTGTGTACGGCACTCGTCCCGCCTCCTCCCTCCGAGGCAGCCGGACTATACATCTTTTGTGGCCCCGGCGCTGGGAGATCGCCGGGGGCCACAAAAGATATATATGTTTAAACAACCAGGCGGGCCGTTCAAAACCGGACCGCGGGCCGCAATTGGTCCGCGGGCCGGACTTTGGACATGCCTGCCCTAAAGGGAGGAGCTTTATGTTTAAGACCATAGGCCTGAACGACCAATTGACGGACCCAATTGGCAATGGAAGGTTTGTTAGCTGCCTGCCCCTTCTTGGGTCCATTTGGTAAAACAAAAAAGTCTGATCCTTGGATCTCTGCAGATCTAGACAAATAAACCTAGACTGCCCGAAAAACGTCCAAAGAATGCAGTCGTCACTCGCTTCAGTGGAATGAGGCGGAGAGAAAAAAAAGGCAAAATATCATCCTAATTTAAATGAAAGGCCAACACCACTTTTGGCAATAGGGATGGAACAGGTCGTAACACGACCCTGACGTGGTGAAGACTCAAACATTGGTCCCTGCATGAAAGGGTCGCCAATTCCGACACCCTTCTAGCCCAGGTGATGGCCATCAGGAAGGCTAGCTTGGGTGACAGCAAGTCTAATGGGATTTCCTCGATAGGCTCAAACGATTGTTTCTTTAACACAGACAGCACCAAGTTCAAGTCCCAAGGACACATAGGTGACCTAATAGGGGGACACAAGGGAGTTGCTCAGTGCATAAAGGTTTGCATCAGTGAATGGGAGGCTAAATACCTTTGGAAGAATACTGCTAGGGCCCAAACTTGACCTCCGATTGTACTCAAAGCCAATTTGATTTCCACAACTGACTGCAGAAAAGAGAATTCTCCCAATCACATATTTCAGAGAATGTAATTTTTTGGCTTCACACCAGGCAATATAAGTCTTCCACACCTTATGATAGATCTTCCTAGGGACAGCTTTTCTAGCATTCACTAGGGTAGACACCACTGGTCCCAAAATGCCACGGTCCTTTAATACCCTGGCTTTAATAGCCACGATGTCAAATTTAGAGACTGTAAAATTGGGGTAGAATATAGGACCTTGAGACAGTAGATCGGGGGCGACGTGGAAGCGTCCATGACCAATCTATTGTCAGTCTCACAATCTCTTGGAACCAGGGCCTTCTGGGCTGGGCTGGTGCCACCAGAATGACTGGAACTCCCTCTCTGAATACTGCACAACAAATGTGGAAGGAGAGGCATCTGATGAAAAGCATAAACCAGGGAGTACTGGCTAGTGATGGACGAACTTCCGACGGGACGTTTCGCGAACGCGAAACGCGAACGGGCACAAACGTTCGCGAAAACGACCGTTCGCCGCGGGCTCCATTGACTTCAATGGGAGGCGAATTTCGCAAACCTTTAGGTCGAATTTGCGGCCACGGGGTAATTATTAGGGGGTAGCACGTAGTCCCACCACCTGGACAATAGCATAATACATGTATGAGGTGAATTTGGGATCGATAACTACAAGCATTTTTTTTTTATTTGGGAAATTGTTCTGACAATTCAGGACTATGGAGCTAATGAAGGCAATGGAGGAGAGGGAAGGTCAGGGACCAGGGTAGGCAAACAAGAGGGTGCAGGAGATACAGAGCACTGACAGCAGCACCGTAATACAGAGCACTGACATCAGCACCGTGACATACAGCGCTGACAGCAGCTCCGTGACATACAGCGCTGACAGCAGCTCCGTGACATACAGCGCTGACAGCAGCTCCGTGACATACAGCGCTGACAGCAGCTCCGTGACATACAGCGCTGACAGCAGCACCGTGACATACAGCGCTGACAGCAGCTCCGTGACATACAGCGCTGACAGCAGCTCCGTGACATACAGCGCTGACAGCAGCTCCGTGACATACAGCACTGACAGCAGCTCCGTGACATACAGCGCTGACAGCAGCTCCGTGACATACAGCGCTGACAGCAGCACCGTGACATACAGCGCTGACAGCAGCTCCGTGACATACAGCGCTGACAGCAGCTCCGTGACATACAGCGCTGACAGCAGCTCCGTGACATACAGCGCTGACAGCAGCTCCGTGACATACAGCGCTGACAGCAGCTCCGTGACATACAGCGCTGACAGCAGCACCGTGACATACAGCGCTGACAGCAGCTCCGTGACATACAGCGCTGACAGCAGCTCCGTGACATACAGCGCTGACAGCAGCTCCGTGACATACAGCGCTGACAGCAGCTCCGTGACATACAGCGCTGACAGCAGCTCCGTGACATACAGCGCTGACAGCAGCTCCGTGACATACAGCGCTGACAGCAGCTCCGTGACATACAGCGCTGACAGCAGCTCCGTGACATACAGCGCTGACAGCAGCACCGTAAGCAGCCCCAGGAGGAAGTCAGCACAGCACAGGGATGGTGTGATCCCCTCATAATAAGAACCCCCAGGAGGAAGTCAGCACAGCACAGGGATGGTGGGAGCCCCTCATAATAAGAACCCCCAGGAGGAAGTCAGCACAGCACAGGGATGGTGGGAGCCCCTCATAATAAGAACACCCAGGAGGAAGTCAGCACAGCACAGGGATGGTGGGAACCCCTCATAATAAGCAGCCCCAGTAGAAATATGACACCGCTCAACCTCTTCAAAGAGGAGGGTAGGGGCATATAGTACGGTGTGCTTTTTTGGGTCAGGGAAGTGAGCCAAATGAATTAAGAAGGTCTGTGTGCTTGATTCCAAAAATTGTTTATAGACATATACATGGTCTACTGATCACATGTGTTGAATTCCTCCGAGATCCATGCCTCATTCATTTTTAGAAATGTGAGGTAGTTAACACTGTCGTGAGCTAGGCGAGTACGCTTATCGGTCACAATCCCCCCTGCTGCGCTGAACGTCCTTTCGGACAGGACACTGGATGAGGGGCAAGCCAACAGTTCGATTGCAAATTGGGCAAGCTCTGGCCAGAGGTCAAGCCTGCCCACCCAGTAGTCTAGGGGTTCATCACTCCTCAGAGCGTCCACATCGGCCGTTAACCCAATGTAGTCGGACACCTGACGGTCTAGGCGTTCCCTGATGCTGGATCCGGATGACACCTGTCGATGGGTCGGCTGAAAGAATGACCTCATATCCGAAGTCACCAACACATCTTCAAACCGGCCTCTTCTTGCAGGCGCTGTTGGATTGGTACCCGCAAATCCTTCTCTGGGAGTGGGAATTGCTCCTCTGCCAGCGCACGCAAAAGCAGAATGCAGCATTTCTCGAAGCAAGGCCTGGAAGTGCTGCATTCTGACAGCCCTCTGCGACGGCGGTAACATTTCCGCCATTTTGTGTTTGTACCGGGGATCTAAGTACGTTGCCACCCAGTACTGGTCCTTGACCCTCATGCTTTTTATACGGGGGTCCCTATTAAAACACTGGAGCATGAAGGCCCCCATTTGCACTCAAGCGGAAGGTATGTGGTGGTGGTGGTGTTGTTGGTGGTAGTGTCTTTGGGGGTGCACATAGCAGAGAGTGAAGAAGAGGGTGCAGATCGAGAGGATGAGGAGGGTGCAGAAGAATAAGGCTGAGTGAGCCACTCAACCAAGTCTGGTGCGTCCTTTAAAGTAATTGAACGCACCTTCTGCAACTTCCCACTTTGGCTCAAGGCTGTTGCTCCTGCCCTACCCCTACCACCCCTGCGGAAGGGCCTGCCTCTTCCTCTGCCTGTCATTTTTTAAATCACCCTGTGACAAAACTCTTAGTCCCTATACCGCTGAAGGACTGCTGCAGTATAGGGCAGCGGTCAGCAGTAGTGCACGTCAACCCTATGTATTGTGGACCGATAGCGGTCCTTACAGAACAGCAGACTGTACTGCACTCAGGCCTATGTACCGTAGCACCCTATACCAAGTTACCAGTCCTTATAAAAACTTTTGTGGACCAAGCAGGTTGTGTGTTAGTGATTAGCAGACTGTACGTCAGTCCCTATACCAATGAAGGACTGCTGCAGTATAGGGCAGCGGTCAGCAGTAGTGCACGTCAACCCTATGTATTGTGGACCGATAGCGGTCCTTACAGAACAGCAGACTGTACTGCACTCAGGCCTATGTACCGTAGCACCCTATACCAAGTTACCAGTCCTTATAAAAACTTTTGTGGACCAAGCAGGTTGTGTGTTAGTGATTAGCAGACTGTACGTCAGTCCCTATACCAATGAAGGACTGCTGCAGTATAGGGCAGCGGTCAGCAGTAGTGCACGGCAACCCTATGTATTGTGGACCGATAGCGGTCCTTACAGAACAGCAGACTGTAACGCACTCAGGCCTATGTACCGTAGCACCCTATACCAAGTTACCAGTCCTTATAAGAACTTTTGTGGACCAAGCAGGTTGTGTGTTAGTGATTAGCAGACTGTACGTCAGTCCCTATACCAATGAAGGACTGCTGCAGTATAGGGCAGCGGTCAGCAGTAGTGCACGGCAACCCTATGTATTGTGGACCGATAGCGGTCCTTACAGAACAGCAGACTGTACTGCACTCAGGCCTATGTACCGTAGCACCCTATACCAAGTTACCAGTCCTTATAAGAACTTTTGTGGACCAAGCAGGTTGTGTGTTAGTGTTTAGCAGACTGTGCGTCAGTCCCTATACCGCTGAAGGACTGCTGCAGTATAGGGCAGCGGTCAGCAGTAGTGCACGGCAACCCTATGTATTGTGGACCGATAGCGGTCCTTACAGAACAGCAGACTGTAACGCACTCAGGCCTATGTACCGTAGCACCCTATACCAAGTTACCAGTCCTTATAAGAACTTTTGTGGACCAAGCAGGTTGTGTGTTAGTGATTAGCAGACTGTACGTCAGTCCCTATACCAATGAAGGACTGCTGCAGTATAGGGCAGCGGTCAGCAGTAGTGCACGGCAACCCTATGTATTGTGGACCGATAGCGGTCCTTACAGAACAGCAGACTGTACTGCACTCAGGCCTATGTACCGTAGCACCCTATACCAAGTTACCAGTCCTTATAAGAACTTTTGTGGACCAAGCAGGTTGTGTGTTAGTGTTTAGCAGACTGTGCGTCAGTCCCTATACCGCTGAAGGACTGCTGCAGTATAGGGCAGCGGTCAGCAGTAGTGCACGGCAACCCTATGTATTGTGGACCGATAGCGGTCCTTACAGAACAGCAGACTGTAACGCACTCAGGCCTATGTACCGTAGCACCCTATACCAAGTTACCAGTCCTTATAAGAACTTTTGTGGACCAAGCAGGTTGTGTGTTAGTGATTAGCAGACTGTACGTCAGTCCCTATACCAATGAAGGACTGCTGCAGTATAGGGCAGCGGTCAGCAGTAGTGCACGGCAACCCTATGTATTGTGGACCGATAGCGGTCCTTACAGAACAGCAGACTGTAACGCACTCAGGCCTATGTACCGTAGCACCCTATACCAAGTTACCAGTCCTTATAAGAACTTTTGTGGACCAAGCAGGTTGTGTGTTAGTGATTAGCAGACTGTACGTCAGTCCCTATACCAATGAAGGACTGCTGCAGTATAGGGCAGCGGTCAGCAGTAGTGCACGGCAACCCTATGTATTGTGGACCGATAGTGGTCCTTACAGAACAGCAGACTGTAACGCACTCAGGCCTATGTACCGTAGCACCCTATACCAAGTTACCAGTCCTTATAAGAACTTTTGTGGACCAAGCAGGTTGTGTGTTAGTGATTAGCAGACTGTACGTCAGTCCCTATACCAATGAAGGACTGCTGCAGTATAGGGCAGCGGTCAGCAGTAGTGCACGGCAACCCTATGTATTGTGGACCGATAGCGGTCCTTACAGAACAGCAGACTGTAACGCACTCAGGCCTATGTACCGTAGCACCCTATACCAAGTTACCAGTCCTTATAAGAACTTTTGTGGACCAAGCAGGTTGTGTGTTAGTGATTAGCAGACTGTACGTCAGTCCCTATACCAATGAAGGACTGCTGCAGTATAGGGCAGCGGTCAGCAGTAGTGCACGGCAACCCTATGTATTGTGGACCGATAGCGGTCCTTACAGAACAGCAGACTGTAACGCACTCAGGCCTATGTACCGTAGCACCCTATACCAAGTTACCAGTCCTTATAAGAACTTTTGTGGACCAAGCAGGTTGTGTGTTAGTGATTAGCAGACTGTACGTCAGTCCCTATACCAATGAAGGACTGCTGCAGTATAGGGCAGCGGTCAGCAGTAGTGCACGGCAACCCTATGTATTGTGGACCGATAGCGGTCCTTACAGAACAGCAGACTGTAACGCACTCAGGCCTATGTACCGTAGCACCCTATACCAAGTTACCAGTCCTTATAAGAACTTTTGTGGACCAAGCAGGTTGTGTGTTAGTGTTTAGCAGACTGTGCGTCAGTCCCTATACCGCTGAAGGACTGCTGCAGTATAGGGCAGCGGTCAGCAGTAGTGCACGTCAACCCTATGTATTGTGGACCGATAGCGGTCCTTACAGAACAGCAGACTGTAACGCACTCAGGCCTATGTACCGTAGCACCCTATACCAAGTTACCAGTCCTTATAAGAACTTTTGTGGACCAAGCAGGTTGTGTATTAGTGTTTAGCAGACTGTGCGTCAGTCCCTATACCGCTGAAGGACTGCTGCAGTATAGGGCAGCGGTCAGCAGTAGTGCACGGCAACCCTATCTATTGTGGACCGATAGCGGTCCTTACAGAACAGCAGACTGTACCGCACCCAAGCCTATGTACCGTAGCACCCTAGACAGACCAAGTTACCAGTCCTGATAAAGAGCTTTGTGGAACAAGTGAGTTGTGAATGATTAGCAGACTGCAGCAGAAGGGCAGCAGTCAAGTATAATATTCTTTCTATATTTGGAAGAAAGAATATTATACGTGTACAAGCCTATTACCGTACCACTGATACCAGTCCTGAAAAGAACCTTTGTGGAACTAATAGTAACAGCAAGTCTTTAAAATTATCCTCACTGCCTGACACACTGCTTCCTGCCTGTCCCTATACAAATTGGCAAAAAAGAGTAGGCTGGAACGATTAGCTGGAACAGCTCTTTTGTGGACCTGATAGTAACAGCTAATGATGATGATGATGATGATGATGAAGAAAGACTAATCTGGCTGAGCTGTCCCTAAAATAGCAGCATACAGCGCTCTGTCCCTTTATCTAAACTGACAAAAGAAACTCAGGCTGCTGACCTAACACCTATACCAGTCCTGAAAAGAACTTTTGTGTACCAAATAGCTAGCGTTTTCTCTGTCCCTACTCCACACAGGATCCTTTCCCTACAGTGACAGAAGAAAGAATGTAAAATGGCCACCGGATCGGGTGTATTTATAGGTTAGGGGGAATGTCCAAGTGTCCATGAGCTGTCATGTCTCAATTGGTTGTCCTGTAACACATGATAAACGTGTCACGAAAGGTTAAAGTTCTTGTATACATTAAACACGTAAGTCCGCCGGGGCGAACGACGGAAAAAGGCGTTCGAACCCGCGGACGGCGAAAGTCGGAAATTCGCCGCGAAACGACCGCCGGGCGAACCGTTCGGCCATCACTAGTACTGGCTCCATGGAACTACCAGAGCATCTGCTCCAATTGCCAAAGGATCTCTTGTTCGGGACACAAACTGCTGTAGCTTGTTGAACCTGGATGCCAGTAGGTCAACCTCTGGCCATCCCCAACATTGGAAAATTTTCTGGAACACCCCTAGGTGTAGGGACCACTCCACCGGGCAGATCTGCTGGCGGCTGCGATAATCTGCCTTCCAGTTCTCTACTCCTGGGATATGGACTGGACTGTCGATAGAATCGTCACATGTCCCTCTGCCCAGGCTAGTATGTGGTTCACCTCCTTCAGAGCTGAAGGACTCCTGGTACCGCCTTGGTGGTTTATATAGGCCATTGCAGTGGCATTATCGGACTGAACCCTGGTAAGGCAGTCCTGAAGCTCCGCCGTCCAGGACCGTAGGGCTAGACACACTGCCCGTTATTCCAGGAAATTGATGGTCAGGACCTGTTCTGTCCATTTCCCACTGAGCTGTGAGCCTTTCTTTGGTCACTCCCAAGCCTGAGAGACTGGCATCTGTAGTCAGTACTCCCCAAGTTACTGGGAGGAAGGATCTTCCCTTTCGCAGGTTCTGATCCTGCAGCCACCAGTTTAGGCTTAAGTGTGCCTGAGGAGATAAGAACATTGGATAATCCAGGGCTTGTCCTCCCCTGTTCCAAGCCAACAAGATGTCTTGTTGCAGAGGCCTGGAATGGAACTGGGCATAGGGCACCGCCTTGGAGGATACCATCCTCCCTAGAAGACTCATACAAAGCTGAATGGAGGGTTGTCTGGTGCCCCTTATCCGACGCACCTGATCCTTCAGGACACAGATCCTTGCGGGTGGCAAGAATACTCTTGCTTGGACCGTATCTAGGATCAGACCTAAATACTTTAGATTGAACTAGTGCCAAGGTTGACTTTTCAGTATTTATGATCCAGCCTAAGCTTTCCAACTACCGCACTGTGCATGTTATGCTGTTCTAGAGCCTGTAATAAGTGATCTGAGCAGGTCGTCCAGATACCCGAGCACCAGGATCCCTTGGGCCCTTAAAATACCCAGTACTGGTGCTAGGACCTTTGTGAACACCCGGGGAGCTGCAACAAGCCTGAAGGTTAGAGCAACAAACTGAAAATGACATTCCTCTACTGCAAATCGCAGGAACCTCTGATGAGGCTGAAAGATTGGTACTTGTAAATACGCGTCCTTTATATCGATGGAGGCTAGAAAGTCTCCCATCTGAAGTGAGGCTACTACTGAGCGGACAAACTCCATCCGATAGGACTGGATCAGTAGATACTGGTTCAGCGATCTTAGGTCCAAAATGGGCCTTGTGTCCCAGTTTAGTTTTTGAACCGCAAACCCAAGACCCCTTTCGGGTACAGGAACCTCTACAATCACTAAATGATGTAGTGCCTGAAGAAATAAAGTCTTTTTGGAGGACCTGAGGGAACACTGGGTCTTAAAAAACCTCTGAGGGGGAACCCCCTGCAACTCCAGTTTGTAACCACGGGACGAGGTGACCCACTCGTCCTGAACTTTTGTTCTCCAAATGTCTGCAAAGTACAGCAGACTTTCCCCCCACTCCATGGACTGGGGGGCATCCCCTCAAAAGGAGGGCTTGGTGCTGGGTTTAGAAGAGTTTTTGACCCAGGGCTTCTTTTGGCCCTGGGGCTTGCCCCTGGCTCTAGCACCCTGTTGGTGGCGGAACTGCCTTGGCACCGAGACATTTGAGGAAGCAGTCCCTGAGGTTTTAAACGAGGGACACCTGGTGCTTTTCTTCACAGGAAGTAGAGAACTCTTCCCTCCCTAAATCTTTTGGATATATTTGTCCAAATGACCACAAAATAAACGGGCATGGCCGTATTCGTGTATGATGCAAATCTTCGTACACCCAGATAAAGACTACGGCGCATGTGCGGCGAAGCCGCGTGCGCCACGGCCGCCAAACTGCTAAGCCCAGTGGTGCTCTTGCCAACACATGTGTGCCACGGCGATCTAAGGCAAAATGGTGCACCATCATACAGGTGAAAAACAGCCAGACAAGCAAAAAAAGGTACACCTTGCAAACCACCACAGCTAGCCCAAAACCCCTCCCCCATGGTCACCGCACACAGGTGTCCAGCCTCTAGCTAGCTTAACTGATTGTTACAATCACTGGCACACCCCACAATAATAATAAAGTGGTTTCTCTTACCTGTCCAGGCACAGGGCAGCTTAGAAACGAAGAGACCAATCTTTACAGCGGGTTCCTGTCGCTTGAGGACCTTCAAGGACTGGGTACCCTTTTCATGTTTAGGGTCCACTCTCTTGGACCTGTACAGCACTCTGCAGGAATACCTTAGCGCTGTAGTGTCCAGCATTCCACTTTGCAGTGTCCAGCGACCGGAGGCTGGATTACAGGCAAAACCTCACAGGATCTTGAGTCTTCTTTGCGAGGCTCAGGTTCCATTTATCTAAGCACATAAAACCTGTGTCAAATGGATCCAATTGGTCAATCCCTTGATTCATTTAAGAACCGTTTGTGGGACTAGAGACCTGGAGCTCAGAGGGCTCAAACAATCGTGCCATCCACCTTGCAGACACTGGTAAAAAACTGAAGTACTTCCTGTATGGGAGGGGTTATATAGGGGATTACTTCCTGTCTAACACCCCTTTCACACCAGGGCGTTTTGCAGGCGCTATAGCGTTAGAAATAGCGCCTGCAATCCGCCCTAAAGAAGCTGCACCATTGTGTGTAGTGTGAAAGCCCCGGGGGCTTTCACACTGGAGCGGTGCGCCGGCAGGACGTCAGAAAAAAAGTCCTGCCAGCAGCTTCTTTGGAGCGGTGGAGGAGCGGTGTGTTTAGTGCTCCTCCACCGCTGCTCCCCATTGAAATCAATGGGGCAGCGCTGTAATACTGCCGGCAAAACGCCGCTATTGCGGCGTATTGCCGGCAGTTTTAACCCGTTCTCGGCTGCTAGCAGGGGGTAAAAGCGCCCCGCTAGCGGCCGAAATGCAGCGGTAAAACGCCGCTAAAAATAGCGGCGTTTTACCGCCGACACAATGGGCGGTGTGGTGTGAAAGGACCTCTAAAGCTCTAAAGACCTTTGGTCTACCAGTGTCTATTCACCTGGAGACGAAGTTCATTACCCAGCAGTCCCTCTCTAGATGTGCAAAGCTGGTAAAAAGACTTGCAGCTGTAATTGCAGAAAAAGGGGGTTCTACAAAGTATTGACTCGGGGGGGCTGCTTCATACAAATGCTCCCCACACTTTCCCATATTTGTATCATTTTCCTTCCACTTCACAATTACGTGCCACTTTGTGTTGGTCTATCATAAAATCCCCCAAAAATACATTTATGTTTTTGTTTGTAACTTTACAAAATGTCGGAAATTTCAATGGGGTATGAATACTTTTCCAAGGCACTGTATACTATCTAGTGTCCCATAATATATGACCAAGAAAACGCTTTTTTTCATACAAGGCAGAGATCCTCTACTGTATGTTCATGTACTGGAAAGTAGAACTTTACCTAATGAATGTGACGGAGAAGACAGACTGGGCTTTCAATAACACATTCCCATCAGATTCCACACTTACCGGAAACGTTGGTCCCACATTTCTGAGGTTCTAGAATCGCTTGTGCAATTCAGCCTTCAGAAATGCTGGACTTTTCCTGATGGTGAGGCCTGCATGTGTGGCAGTTGGAATACAATTACTTTATCTTGGTATTCCAGGAGTGGGCGGATGCACTGCGACCCGACTACAAAAGCGGTGCCGATATTGGAGCACAGATCCGTTGTTTTCACTGTGAGGGGGAAAATAGGATTTTTGTACTCACCGTAAAATCCTTTTCTCTAGAGTTCATTGGCGGACACAGCATCTTCATCTTGACCTTAGGGTTATATTGCCACCTTCAGGAGAGGACTAGGCAGAACATGTAAAACATGTAAAAACCGTAAAACTGCACAGCAAGGCCCAGGAGGCGATCCTACTGGCTATAATCCCTCACTCTGCTTCCTGCAGCTTAGTTCGTCAAAAAGCAGTACAAAACATAATTAGGAGGGGTGGGTGCGGTTTCTGTCAATGAACTCCAGAGAAATGGATTTTCCGGCGAGTACAAAAATCCTATTTTCTCTTTCGTTCATTGACGGACACAGCTCCTTCAATTCTTGACCTTAGGGATGTCCCCAAGCAGTGTCAAAAAAACGAGGGGTGGAAACAGCCAAAAATATCTTCACCAACAAGAACACCTCAGAGGAGCTGCCACCTTAAATGGCCGCCATCAAAACCTGCGGCCAACTTATGCATCTAAAGATGGGTTCACAACAAACTTGTAACTTAATGAAAGCGTGAATTGCAAACTTACACAGCAAGGATGGAAAATCTTGCAGCCAAAGCAAGCACCTGAAGATGGGCTTAAGTCAACTTCCTATAATTTAGTGAAAGTGTGAACGGACGACCAAGTCGCCGCCTTACCCATCTGGGAGACAGACGCTTGACGTTGGAAAGCCCAGGAGGTTCCAATTGCCCTGGTGGAATGAGCCGTGACAGGAAAAGGGGGCACCCACCCCTTTAAGGCATAGGCCTGAACTACGATCTGTCTGATTCACCGAGAAATGGTGGTCGACGAGACCGCCAGACCTTTCTTTGGACCAGCCACGGAGATAAACAGAGTCTGACTTCCGGAAGGGAGCCGTAGCAGACAGATACACCCTTAAAGCTCGGATCACATCCATGGAATGTAAAGCAATTTCTTTAGGATGTGTCAGCTTAGGACATAAGGGTGGTAACACAATGTCCTCATTTAGATGAAATGCTGAAACCACCTGTGGAAGAAAGGAGGCTAGCACCACCTTATCCTTGTGGATGACCATGTAGGGAGACTTGCATGACAAGGCCGCCAACTCAGAAACCTTCCTGGCAGATGCAATAGTGACTAGAAAGACTACATTGCACAGTGGTTTCTGAAGTGCCGATAGCACCAGATTCAGATCCCACGGAGGTAGCATTGGTCAAACCGGTGGGACTACATGTCGAACCCCTTGCACAAAAGTATGCACCAATGACTGGAGTCGCCAAGGGACGTTGGAAAAAAGACAGCCAGAGCGGATATCTGCCCATTGATGGTGCTTAAGGAAAGTTTCTGATCCATTCCTGGCCCCAAAAACAGCAGGATCCTGGAGTATGTGCACTGACACCACCCCATCTCCTCACACATGGAGATGTAAGCCTTCCACGTACGATGGTAAATCTTCAGAGAAGATGACTTCTGTGCCCTCAGCATAGTGTAAATTACAGAGTCTGACAGACCTCGGTCCCTTAGTACCTGGCTTTAAACAGTGACGGTAAAACAGGATGAGGTATCAAACCTTGCGATAGAAGGTCCTCTCGCATCGACAGCCACCAAGGAACATCCGCAACCAGTCCTACTAGGTCGGCGTACCAAGGATGCGGAGGCCAATCAGAATTACTGGAATCCCCTTGGTCTCCCATCTGCGTAGCAGACTTGGCAGGAGCTTTAGTGGGGAAAGGCATAAATCAGCCAATAATGCCCCCATGGAGCCACCAATGCGTCTGACACGTCCGCCCAGGGGTCTCATGTCCTGGACACAAACCTTTGCACCTTCCAATTGAGCCAAGAGGCCAAGAGATCCACATCTGGTGTGCCCCACTTTAGGCAAAGGACCCGGAATACCTCCAGATTCAACGACCATTCCCCTGGGTCCAGCATCTGACAACTTAGGTAGTCCGCCTGCCAGTTTTCTACGCCCGGAATGTATATGGCCGACACGTGCCGCTCTGCCCACTGGAGGATGTGAGCGGCCTCCCGTGCTGCAGCCCAGCTCCTTGTTCCTCCTTGATGGTTGACGTACGCCACTGCCGTGGCGTTGTCTGATTGGATGCTGAATGGACACCCCTGTAGCCTCCTTGATCATGTGGAGAGGCACTGCCTGATTGCCCGAAGCTTGAGCACATTGGTTACCGGAAGAATCCCAACTGCCGATCAAAGGCCCTGGGCCGACTGTACGCCCAAAACTCGCCCCCCCCCCCCAACCGGTCAGTCTGGCGTCCATTGTGATCACCTCCAATGGAAAGGAAAGAACCATCTCCCGGACCGAAGGGCCGGAGAAGGGAATCCCCGACTAGCTGGCTCACCCAAGTTTGACAATCCAGGGATAACAGATTTGTCCCATTTTGACAAAATCTCATTTTGCAGGACTCGAGTGTGAAATTGAGCGTACGGTACCGCGTCAAAAGTTGCCACCATGCGGCCCAGGACTCGCATGCAGAAGTGCAGCGATGGCTACCTGTGGTTCACCAACTTCATCGCAGCTTGAAAAGTCTGCAGCTTGTCTGAAGGGAGAAAAACTCTCGCTTCTGAGCAGTCCAGCAGTAAGCCCAGGTACTCCAGGCGTCAGCACTAACGCCGACTTCTTTAGGTTCAGCACTCAACCAAATTCCCGGAGAGTCTGTATGGTGATGGCTACATCCTCCCTTAATTCTGAGGCGGAAGCTGCTCTCAGAAGGAGGTCGTCTAGGTAAACCACGATTGCGATCCCACGTTGCCTTAATGCCAGAATTGGAGCCAACACCTTGGTAAAGACCCGGGGTGCTGACAAAAGGGAGTGCCACAAACGGGTAGTGCTCTTCCGACTGCAAATCTCAGAAACCACTGATGCCTGAGGCATATGGGTGCATGCAAGTACGTGTCCTTGATATCCAAGGACGCTAGGAAGTCCCCCTAATGGAGTGCAGCGACCACGGAGCAAACTGATTCCATCCTGAACCTTTGCACTTTCACAAATTTGTTGAGGGCCTTCAAGTCCAGGATTGGACGTACCCCTTCCTTTCTGGGGACTACAGATTGGAATAGAATCCCTGAAAACTTTCCAGCATCGGTAAAGGTACTATCACCCTGTGCAGAAGCAGGTCCTGTACTGCCCCGAACAGGGCTTCCCGACGAGCTGGAAGCACATGCAGGTTGGAGGGAAAAAATCTATTTGGTGGACAAGAAAAACTCTTGTATCCCGATGAAACCAGTTCGCAGACCCATTGGTCGGACAGAAGGGAGGGCCACCGAGCTGTAGACTCCCGAAGGCGACCCCTTCATCCGAGTGTTGGACGGGGGCAAGCCTTCATGCGGTAACATTTTTGCTCGCAAACTTGTATGGCTTGCGAAGCCAGTGAAGCTTTTCTCCTTCAGCAGGTGCCGTGTCAGACTGGGAACGCTTACCTGCCAACCCGGGCGGGTGAAAAAGACGTTTCTGAGCGGAAAAGGAAGGCCCTTGACCACGGCGTGGCTCCTTACCCTTCCTGTACTGTGGGAGCAATGTGCTCTTCCAACCAGTAACATTCTTAATAATGTCATCCAGTGAAGCTCCAAATAGCGTCTCACCTTGGAAGGGCAAATCCGTCAGTGCTTTTAGATGCCTGCTCCGCAGACCAGCGTTTCAGCCAAAGCAGGCGCCGTAGCACCACAGCTGATACTGAGGCTCTAGAAAGCAGAGGGACCGTATCCAGGGCCGCATCACAGACATACTTAAGGCCATGCACCAACTGATCTGCCAGCTCTATGCAGACCAGGGGAAGCCTGTTGCTTCTCCAATTCACAGCGCAACAACTTTGCCCATTCAGTAAGCGTCTGCGACACCAAGGCCGTGGCCAGCACAGGTCGTAACTCTGACCCCACCACCGTAAACTTGGACCAGGCCTCTGCCTCGGACCTCCTGTTGGCAAGGTTCTTGAAGGCAGGAGTCCCTTCTACCGGAATCGTGGTTATTTTATTTAACCTCAATACCGGGGCATCAACGACCGAAGG
The DNA here is from genome assembly GCF_037356315.1 of Lithobates pipiens. Classification (NCBI taxonomy): domain Eukaryota; kingdom Metazoa; phylum Chordata; class Amphibia; order Anura; family Ranidae; genus Lithobates; species Lithobates pipiens. The sequence goes on along the minus strand of NW_027507910.1, from coordinate 213,025 downwards.
AGACGCCCATTTTTTCAGGAGCCTCTTCTCAAAAGGGGTAACGCACCGCGATTGTTCTTGGGACTGAAAAGTCCTGTTGCCGGATTTCCGATTCCTTGTAGATGAACTTATCAAAATAAGTCAAATATGGAAACACTTTAGGCGTGCAGGCCGGTTTGCGGGACCCAAAAGGGACCACCACACAGTCATTCTCACTGTCCGAACGGTCCTGGTCCGCATCCTCAGATATGTCAGAACAGGGGCCCCCAGTCACCCCGGGGCCCGATTTGGAATTTGGAGCTCTCCGCAGAAGGCGGGGGGGGGGCAGGGGGCGTTTTTACCCCCCTTGTGTCCACATGCTGCTTCCACCCTGGCAACAAAGGTCTCCAGGACCGCCGACAAAGCGTCCATAGGCACCGCATTTTGAGCAGGTGAACCGGTTGCAATAGCAGGGATGTCTGGGGAAGAAGCACCAGCTTCTGACGCCATGCTGACCCTCACACGGCTGCCACCCGCCTAGCTGCTCGCAGACTGAGGGGCCCCCCGCAGGACTGACCACCTTGACCAAGTACTGCGCTGTGCTGCCGCTGTCCGCTCTGCCCTGCGTCAGTCACAAGGTGCTCAGAGGTAAAAACCGCGCTGTTCTAGACACCAGCACTAGAGGTAACACGCCAATATACAAGTAAATGCGCAGGAAACCAGATCACTAAGGCTTGTTTTACACACAGAGCAGGTAGCCTGAGATTATATACACATGCTGTTTAAGCAAACAGAGTCCATATAATATAAAGTGTCCATAAAGGATTTTAGTCAGAGATGAGGATCCGATGGCAGGGAGTTCACACACACAGGGCAGCCCCAAAGGAAACAGAAACCTTGTTCCAAACTGTAAAAGATACACAAAAAGGAGAGGCGCCTCTGGGTTCAGATTTAAAAACAATTTTAATCACATAAAGTTAAAAAAACTCACATTTCAAAGGTTAAAAAGTGCGATGGATAAAAGAACCCCGGGGAGTGGGAGTCGTCAGATCCGTCCGCACATCCTGCCGGCTGAGACACTGGAAGCCTTCAAACCCAAGAAGCTGCTGTGGATAGAGCAGGTGGAGGAACACAGGTGGAGGATGATGACGTCACTGGCGGAGGATGATGACGTCACTGGCATGCTGCGACCGGTTTCGTGAGCGTACGGGCCAAGATAGCGAGTCAGCCGCACTCCTTCATCCAGCTGAGGGGAGAGAAAGTAAGGACGGATAGATAAAGAGAAGAGGGGGCGTGGCTAGAGGGGGAGAAGCGCTGGGGGGGCGTGGCTAGAACGGAAGAGCTGCACAGACTGGGAGAAGTGATAGGACGAGTGAGGTCAGGGGAGGGGCGTGGTTAAGGCGGGGGAAAGCTAGAGAGGGGCGTAGCTAGAACGGCTAAGGGAGGGAGCGGCTGGCACAGATGGAGACTATGCGGACTGAGAAGACAAGGCTGGGGAGGGGGCGTGACTGAGCATGTGCAGACTGATCTGATGACTCCCACTCCCCGGATTGTTTTATCCATCGCACTTTTTTAATTCAATCTTATTTTATTCAGAAAAAAAGGTTGAGAAAGAGAAGGTAAACATCATAAGCAGTAACAAGATACACCAACAGTATGCTTCGTATGTGCCTGTACAAAAACATGTCTATGATATATATAAACGGATTGAAAGCATATAAATAAAGCCTACTAGGAAACCGTTAATGATAGTAATCCTTGTGTGGGGGAGAAGGGGGGAAGGAGAAGAGAGAGAGAGAGAGGAAAAAAAAAAAAAAGGGGGGATAATAAACACATACATATAGACACATACAAACATATAGAGTAAAATGAATACAGCGTATAAGCCAAAGAACCTTTCGTCTTCAGCACTGCCAGGGGGGATCAAAGCTGACCCCTGCGCAGAACTCCAGACAAGATTGTATATAAATCTGTGGCTAAGATATTCCGTAGGGTTCTTACACCAGTTCAGGGACACTAGATAAGTTGGAGCCATGGTACATTAGCTAGATGTATTCCTAAGGGTGTATGGAAATATATATAAAAAGGAAAAAGAATCAGGGACAAATAAGAGGGGGCATAGAGACAGGGGACGATAACCACTCCATCATGGACCCAGGGCGACGCCGTCCAGGCCATGTTCAGCCCAGGAGATAAACTCAGAGGAATAACGGAACATGGACCATGATGTCCAGGTGAGAGCAAACAGTTCATTTTTACCACATTCCTCTGCCAACAGACGTTCCAGGTCCCTTATGCGGTCCACCTCCATAGCCCAGTCCCCAAGGGAAGGCATGATCGTCGATCTCCAGTGACGGGGGATCACTACCCTGGCCGCCGCCAGGAAGTGTCGTAAAATATCTTTTTTGATGGATTTGAATGTACCGGGGAGCATAGATAAGAGAGCCACCTCAGGTGAGGGGTGTATAGAGGTCGCCATCAGCTTACAGTAAAGTTTGAATATCTGTTGCCAATACTTTTGCACTGGAGGGCATTCCCACCATATGTGGAGCATGGTTCCCCGGGAGCTAAGACACCGCCAGCAGGTATCTGGTACTCCGGGGTTGAAATGGTTTATCGTCGATGGGCATCTATACCATCTTGTTTATCCATCGCACTTTTTAACCTTTGAAATGTGAGTTTTTTAACTTTATGCAATTAAAATTGTTTTTAAATCTGCACCCAGGAGGCGCCTTTCCTTTTGTGTATCTAGAGGCAAAACGCGCTGGGGCTAAAACAAAATGACCACAGGCCGTTCTAGCGCAAAAAAAAAAAAAAAAAAAAATAAAGAAAATGGCCGCCGAACCTTCCAGAAAACGGCCGACAGCCAAACACTGAATAGACTACAAGAAAATGGCCACGGTCTGCGCGGCCTCCCCTCATGGGAAATAGGCTAATGCCTCACTGGGACAGGAAAAAAGCAGGGAAATAAAGAGCGGACCCCAAGTCATCGCAGCCCCCCCCCGCCAAGGTCCGGAGCCCCCCTGGCCAGGTACATGCACCACACTTCATGCCCAGTCACACAGTGGCCCCAGCAGGGGGAGGAGGGAATGAGGGACAGGGAGAGAAGAAAGTGAGAATGAGAGACCCCCCCATGTCGACCTCCCAGGAAATGCCCATCTGCTCCATCCTGCCGAGGCAGGGGGGGCCGTAATTACCCCTCCTGTTGGGACTGCTGGATGTATTCCACCACAGACCCATCACCCAAGCAGTACAGGGTGGCTGTTGGTCACGGCACACCGACACGGACAGCAGCAGCCCGGTCATGTGTGCCCCGGGGCATACAGCTCTCCGGCCGCCCCCGGAGCAGAAGGGGTATGTCGTTGCCGACCCAGCGCATAGCTAAGGTCTGCTCACGCTCGATGGCAGGCCTGGGGAGACTACAAGGCTGTTGGTTGTAGGTTACAGGATCAAAAAAATGCAGAAAAAATGAAAATTCCCAGGACCAATGATCCCCACCGGGAGCCGGGACCTTCTACACTAGGCAGAAAAAAACTGAACTGCTGGAAGCAGAGTGAGGGGTTACAGCCAGTGGGACCGCCCCCTGGGCGGTGCTGTGCAGTTTTGCTGTTTTTACATGTTCTGCCTAGTCCTCTCCTGAAGGTGGCGATATAACCCTAAGGTCAAGAATTAAAGGAGCTGTGTCAATCAATGAAGGAAAGAGAAAAGAACGTGCGGGTGTGCAGAAAGTCTGTACGGCTCTGACTCCGGATCATTCCATGAGATCTTCAGGATAGGATCGTTGTTGAGTAAAATACAAAGGAAGGACACAGCTGAATTTATAAATTCCTTTTATTAAACATGCAACTATTCACACATTTCTCTTGTGAAGCACAGAAAAGTATTTTAGTTATCACCACAAAGTATTTGTTCCAAATATAGCAATATAAATTGGGGACCGGTCCCCATAATAAAGATTTGGTAGGTGATTGGCTGTGGTGGAAAATGCCTGCATGACGCAGCAAAGCCTCACCTGCCCAGGTGTCTCTTATCATTGTGGATGGTGGGGGAAGGACAACCCCCCCCCCCCAACATGCCGACCAATCAAGAGACACGCCATATACATAGCGGTATACGCAGGCACCTTGAACAGGCCATTTCAAACTTCAGTAACTTTATTACAGCGACAACGACAGTACATACAGCCTATACACAGGATATCGGCTCAGGTCCAGTTATACCTCAGAAATAACTAGACACACCTATGAGACTCTCAATGAATTTGCATCTTGCACTTAAAAAAAAAATTATTTACATAAAATACTTACAAATATTGAAAAAAAAAAAAAGGTGCAGTAGTACCTGAGCATTTATTCCCCAAGTATTAAGGATTATTTTCAGAATAATAAGTTAAAAGGGTAACTCCAGTTTTGTGGGGAAAAATTTGGCAAAAAATAAATGGTGTATACAATTGCGACTGTAGCGCCGGCTCCTGAAGAGCACACGATATGGGTTTTTGAAATTGAATGTTACCCTTAAACCGCAGCTTGGTTCTGATTGCTCTAAATTTGGACCTCAGCATCAGTCTGACTGGACTGCTGGGTGTTCTGCCTGGCCATAGGTGGCGCTGTCACTTGTGGCAGGCATGGGAACAAAGTCTAGTTGGGTGCATTAAGGTTACTTTCTCTCGGAACCAGCCCAGTGGGAGTGTCACTCTTGCTGTGCTTCCTGGGAGGGGGTACTTAAGGTGCGGATGTCACGTGTTTCATGGTTTCCGGTCCAAGTATGACTACATGGCCCTGGTCCTCCTGACCAGCCCTCGGCACTTCCACGGCCTGGGGTGCGGATCCACCCGACTTTACGTCTCGGGGCTGGCTAGCCCGAGGCGAGGAAACTGGAGGGAGGATTCGGAGGTGGTCCGATTTGGAGCTGGTCCGGTGCCGTCTCGGTTAGTGAAGAGGCCCAGCAACTGTGAAGTTATCCAGGGGAGGACTCTTCGGGAGAAGGCCATGCAAGGGTTGGCTTCTCAACAAAAGCCTGGAAAAGCTGAAGGACCTAAGTGAATCCAATCTCGCACGGTATCACCGGACCGGCTGCAAGATACTGGCACCACACGAGTGTTCTACAAGTTTCCCTCAGGTGTTCTATAGCAAAGTCTGTGGCAGAGACTTATTCCTGACTCGAGTACCCTGTTGGCTGCTAGGTCTGGTGAGAGAGGGACTGTCCAACAAGGGCGAGGATCCAGCTGTGAATGGCTGTTCTCTGCATTTATCAAAGTAAGAGATTTCTCTTTCATACTGACTTTTCACCTAGACCCTCTGATCCTATACTGAGAGACTGTTTGTGAACTATTTTTTTGCAAATAAAAACCCCTTTAAGTGGATCTGTCATCAGTCTCTGCAGTTCTTGGGCCATCTACCTCGGGAAACCTCTAGACAAGAGGAGCGAGCGAGAGAAGGTAACGGTAAGCCCAATAAATTCAGTGGCTCCTTCGGGAGCCAGAGCTACAAAACACAAGTCATATTGTAATTGAATGTTACTAAAAATGACTTTTCAATTCGCAGCCACTAGAATTATCTCTAAAATGCAAGGTGGCCGCCTGGAATTGTTCTGTACACAGATATATGGCCCGCCCCCCAGAAATGTCATTTCCTGCTTGTGTGATTGGCTCTCTGATTTTGTCAGAACTCTGCATTAAGATACAAGTGAGATATTTCCATCCCCTGCATCAAAAATGTAATTGGTAGCGATGCACTCCCAAAGGAAAATCACGTCTAACAGGATGCAGACCCTGCCACATTCCCAATATGAGCCCTGCCGGTTCAGCAGCCGATTGAGAATTATGGAATCACTCCCATTCACAAGGACACAGAGAAACAAACCGCTATTTTTCAGAACAAAAAGGAAGAAATCGGCTACAATGTTTGTTACAAACCCTGCAAAGTACAGAGATCACCCAGAGGGTGGGGGTTCTCTTTAAAGCAGAACTTCAGAAAAAGTCTCTTGCAGATTCCTGAGATGTATACAAATGGTACCTCACCGGAGGTCTTTGCCGCGGCCGGATCGCTGTGAAGTCCTTTAACTGCTTTTTTTTTTTAGTCCAGGTAATGAAGGGCCCACTGCACCTCTCATATACAGAAGTGCTAGTGCGGTTCATCTTCTCCCCTTGGCCATTCACTGAGCACCTCGTAGTCTGTGAACCTTTCTTACAATCCATGAAATTCAGAAAGACAGGCATAGACAGATTTTGGGAAAATGCATCTCCAACGCATTCTACAAGTGGCGCAGAATGCGCCAAATTCATGTACTTGTCGGGAAGCTAGACTTGAACCTGGCTCACACCGCGCCACTTTTAGAGCGCCAATCCATCTGCACCAGCTTCTCTCACCAGAAGAGATGGTGCATTTTAGAACTAAAGGTGTTGCAAAGGCACCAGAAATTTGGAGTATTAACAAAGGGGGATTACAGCCAGAGAAGTGTCCCGGGGGCTTTAATGAATCCCCCCCCCCTTTATTTTCTGTGGAAGGTCATTGGAAGAACGCGGCAGAAAACTGATCCCGCGCTTCTGTACGAAAGCTTTACTATCCAGTGTAAACAAGAGGATTTTTAAGGACGGCGCAGTAATCCGTCACGCCACTCATCTCCAGCGAGGACCCTTCTTTCCTGGCGTTCTGCTTTAGCTAGAAGATAAAGGAGATGACAGGACAGTTGTTGGGGACAAATCTAAGCCGCCGGGCTCCCCTCATAAACCCCCATCAATTCTGCCGTGTAGAAGGAGCCGAGGACTTCCCAATGTAGCTTCAGCCTCATCAATCGCTGAATTCAGGGGGATTCCAGGAACGGAGCTGCATTCCATCAAGAGGCCAAACTCCTGATATCAACGGGCATGGAGAGGTCTCCGCCAATGTAGTCTGCTGATGGGCAAGTCCCATTGGAAAAGGGATTTCCACTCTTTGCAAAAGAGATAAACTTGGAATCCTCGCAGTCTTACCCATCCCCCCCCCCCAGCACAAGCAATGATTTTACAGCTCAGAAGGGGCGAACCGCTGCAATTTCCTTTTCAGGGGAGATTTCCTCTGATAAATATAGTGATCAATGGCACAGGACATGAGGGGGACCCCCAAGGAAAACAGACAGAAGGAAAAGTCTGACATATTCTATTCTATCCAGGATAAAAATGCTCGATCAGTCGGAGAGCTTCACGTCTCATTGAGGTAGTGAACGGTGTGATCTTGGCTCAGACAGTAACTGCCATCGTGTGCAGCTGAGAGGGAAGATCTCCCAACATTATACAAGGGTTTTCCATTGGAGGGAAGGGAATGTCCTCACCAATTACAGCCATCATTTCATTGTCTGATCTGCGGCAGATCGCTTCTCGCTGTCAGTAAGTCAAACGAGATATAAAAGTTACTTAAACTATGTGCAGGGCTGCAGCCCCCCGTCACATGGCTCCCACGTGTCTCAGAATGATGCTACAGAACTCGGATAGAAGGCACAGACACTCAATGAGAGCGCATTACCGTGGCAGAAAGTTATCAGATGAGCTCAGAATCTTTGGCTGTTTTAAGTATCTAAAATGAAAAAGACCAACATTTACCCCTCACCCACAACGTATGCAGCTATACTATGAGCTGAACGAATATTCAAATAAAATATTTTGGAATAACGACATCACCAAGCCCTAAACTGTAAAAGGGAGGCTCAGCTTTGGCACAATGGGCACTAACAGCTTGTGGATCAGGGGTCTCAAACTGGCAGCCTGCCAGCTGTACCAAAACTACAAGTCCCATGAGGCAAAGCAAGGCTGACAGCAAGCATGACTCCCACAGGCAGAGGCATGATGGGACTTGTAGTTTTGCAGCAGCTGGAGGGTCGTCAGTTTGATACCCCATGTTATAGAGACTTAACGGGCGTTATGGGAATACTATCCAAGCGTAAAGTTTGCACTCCCTGTAAGGGCAGCCTGCGATGTCAAAGCGATTTCTTCTTCTTCCAGACAGGCCTGAGCCCCTTTCCCAGTCAGCATTCTACTGAACGGGATACATATCCAGCCCACCCCGGCGTATGACTGGAGTCCTGTCAATTGTAAAGCCTCACAAAGTCGATGGGCTGAAGGAGCTGAAGTCATTTATTAAGGCAGTAATGAGAAGATGCTCACAGAGCAGGAACCTGCGACTCCGATTCATTTTTGATGAATTGATATATTGTAGACAGAGCAAAGTCTTGATTTGATTTATTGTCACTGAACCGTCAGATGTAGAATTAGGTGTATCTGAGTATAGCAAAGATGACGGTCTCCACTTCTAAAAGATCACTCCGCCAAGAACAAATAATCCGTCCCATAAAACGATCGAGTGGTGCTACACAGAGCAGATGGAACAGAATTATTGCTAACCAGGTCTACCTTCAATGGATTACCACTTTACCACCATTAAAGCATCTGACCGTTATCTGTTTATTTTGTCATTTCCAATCGTCAAATTCATTTAAAAATACAATATAAGTAAAATAATAAAATCAATATAGTAAAAGAGTAAACAGTTGTGGCCCCAAGCAATCTCCTAGTTGGGGACAAGTTGTTATTGTCACTGTTCTCCGGAGCTTCCTCGGTGGCCTTGTCCCGGCCATCTGCTGTAAGGCCCATTGCGACCCCAAGGGCCTGAACCCCGACTATCGGTACCATTCACAATACTGTCGCCATAGTTTTGTGGTACGCGTGGAGCCGGATGCCACCCAGGAGCCCCATTCACCGGCCTATCATCCGGCTGCAGAGCGAAGTGTCTCTTGGGATGGTGTCGGTGTCTTTGTGGTCCTCCTCTACAACATCACAGAAATGAAAACAGTTAAGGACGGGCGATATTGAGAAAGACATTTCTTGTGGCAAACTATGAAATCAAATTCATCTTCTATGATGTACCAATTATTCAACTTTCCATAAACCATTTACCAAAATGAGTCATTTTATTTGCAACAGAAAATTCTCCTGAATGGAAATCCTTGAATTTAGGAGATAAAGATATCTGCATAAAAATCTCTTCTAATTGTGAAAAATCACAGGAAGAGTTTTTATCTTCATACAATTAAAACCTACAAATAACTGATTTTTAGATTTGATAGACGATCAAAGTCACTTTTTGTTTCAAAAATTATTATAACAACACATTTTTTATATATATCTATACAGTAGAATAGAGATGCCAAGAGTCCCCCACCTTCCATTATATCACAGTGCACCCCCTTACCTTGTGCTGCTGCTGGGAAGAAGATGGGGGGAGCTTGGGGGCAGAAAGTGCAGGGTCTGGAGGAAGACCAGAGGAGGGCTGGAGTCAGAGACCGGGGGAGGTGGAAACGAAGGGGTGCTGCAGCTGTACAGAGGAGCAGGATCTGTAGGAGTTCTTTCATCCTCTCTGCTACCGACTGCTGAATTAAGGTGGAGGCAGAGACAAGGGGAGCTGCAGGAGAGGTGCGAGGGCCACATGAAAGGACCTGGAGGGCCGCATGTCCTTGTGTTTGACACCTATGGCGTACACGTTCCTACTCACTCCAACGGCAACACCCTTGACCTTGTATTCTCCTATCTATGCACTCCATGCAACCTCTCCAACAATTCTCTGCCACTCTCTGATCACCACCATATTCATTTCACTCTCTGCCTCTCTTCCACTTCCCTCTCCCTACAGCCACCTAACGGTTAACTGTAGAAATCTTTGCCACCACAACCCTTCTCTTCTCCGCTACTGATCACCTCTATGACAAAATCTCATCCCTGTCCTACCCCATCCTAGTCATTTCCATTTACATCTCACCGTCATCCCCCCCCCCCTAGACAAGTTCACCCCCTCACTACACACAGAATCAGCCCCGACCGCTACAAAGAGATGACACCAGAAGTCTTAGAAAGCATGGCCGCGCTCATAAGCGCCTGTGGAGGAAGACGAAGTCTCAGAAAGATTTCAATCAATATAAATCTGCCCTCCAACACCATTCCTGCCTCCGCATTACCAAACAGACCTACTTTATCACACACCTTCTCATGCAGTCCACGTCAACTCTTCTCTACTTCGTCCTCCACCCACCAACTCACTCACTGCCCAGAAGATCGCCAGTCACTACAAAAATAAGATTGATACAATTCGGGAGGAGATCTCCAATGCACAGAAACCTCCCCCACTCAACACCTCATGTCCACCGGTACAATCATCACTTCCCTCATTCAACCCCGCTAGTATTAACAAGGTTTCTAAACTCCCACCTAACCATCTGCTCACTCGCAAATGCTACGCTCACCCTCCGACTCCATTCTACACTCTCTTAACTCACAACCTACGCCCCTTCTCCTTACTCTTCTCCTCCAAACTCCTTGAAAGACTGGTCTACACCAACAGTGACCATCGAAGAACAAACTTCTTGACCCCCTTCAGTCCGGATTTCGCCCTCAAAAAACCACAAACTTCTCTCCTTAAACTCAACAACGACCTACTAATGGCTAAAACCAACAGACGCCATTTTCTGTACCCCTTTCCTGGACCTCTCTGCTGACTTTGATAGAGCGGACCCCCCCCCCCCCCCTCCTCAAAAAACTCCACTCCTTTGGTCTCTGTGCTCTTCTCTGGTTCTCACACTACTTATCCCTCCCACTTACAACTCTACTGCCTGCTCTCCTCTTCCTTTCTCTGTTGGGGTCCCCCAAGGTTTTGTTCTTAGACCTTTGCTATTCTCAATCTACCCCACCTCCCTGGGTCAGTTGATTGCCTCCTATGGCTTTCAATATCATCTCTACTTCTCCAGTCTCCTCACGCATCACCAACTTACTAACAGACATCAGTCTGGATGTCGCATCTCCTCCTCAAACTCAACCGAGCTCATGATATTTCCTCCCCCAGGTGACAAATCCCCTGACTTATCTGTCAAAATCAACGGCTCAACTATTAACCCATCCCCCCATGCCAAGGTCCTAGGTGTTATCATGGACTCTGAACTATCCTTTCGGCCCCACATACAATCACTGTCCAAAGCTTGTGGCCTAAGGTCTGTGCAACATCGCCAAGATATTTTTCCACTTCCTAACCAACGACGCCAAAAAGCTCCTAATCCACTCCCTGGTCATTCTTGCCTCAACTACTGCAACTCCCTCCTCATTGGCTTACCTCTAAATAGGCTCCTCCCCTTCAGTCCACCATTAATGCTGCTGCCAGACTCCTCCACCTTACAAACCGCTCTGTACCCGCTACCCCTCTCTGCCAATCCCTCCATCAGCTGCCACTCACCCAACAAATTAAATTCAATATACAGCAACTTACAAAGCCATCCGCAACTCTATAAATAAATGAAATCTTCACCACAAGTGCTCATGAGGTCACCACACCCCATGCTCACCTCCGGAACTTCTCCAGAGCCTCTCCCATCCTCTGAAATGCTCTACACCAATTTGTCAGACTATCTTCAACTTTGTCTACTTTCAGACGATCCCTGAAAACTCATCTCTTCGTAGAAGCCTATATATATATATATATTATATATATATATATATATATATATATATATATATATATATATATATTTTATGTCTGGATGGAGCAATACATATAAATATATGTGTGGATAGAATAGACGAATAATATTGTACAGGGGGCGGTGGAAATGTGATTTGCATTCGGGGTAGAGGAGGAGGAGGAGCTGCAGTGCAGAGGGCTGGACAGGCGGAGTTCCGATCTGAGCCGAGAGTCATATCAGAAGAGAGGCGGGCGGGGCTAAGAATTCCCCGCGGACGTCAGGACTCGAGAGAGACGTGAGAGGCGGGAGGCGGGCCGGGCTCGGCACATGATCTGGCTGTATTTACTGTGAATTTCAGTATCAAGTGACATTTTTTTTTTTTAAAAGCACATACCGCAGGGCACATCATTCACTGTAAGTCGGCATTTATAAAAATTAAAAAAAAATAATTAAAAAAATATGCTCGGAGTGCTTGCCTGGGAGGGGCGGGGCAAGTTTTTATGAGGTCACCCGCAATCGATTTTCCGGTCTGTATGCATTGATGCCGCATCGGGGACGCTGCAACGATGAATTTCAGCACCCCTAGTATTACGGGGAGCCGACAATTCATTGTAGCCGCAAGTGATTTTTAATTATTTTTTTTCCTGCAGAAATGACACTTTGTGCAGACAGTTCTAAGCACCAGAAACATGAGCCCCTTCACAGGCATACTATAGACACCCCCCAGGTACGACATTTAAAGGAATATTACACTTTTATTGTTTCACTTTAAGCATTATTAAAATCACTGCTCCCAAAAAAACTGCCGATTTTAAAACTTTTTTTGTATTGATTCATGTCCCCTGGGGCAGGACCCGGGTCCCCAAATACTTTTTATGACAATAACTTGCACTTTAGATTTCTCCCATAGACTTTTATAGGGTGTTTCGTGGCTTTTCGAATTTGCCGGGAACACCCCAAATTGTTTGCTGTTCGGCGAATGGGCTCAAAGCTCATCCCTGCCCCCCAGTTATTGCCTCTTGTATCTCCTGACCCCCTCCTAGATTGTAAGCTCTCAGGATCAGGACTCTGATTCCTCCTGTATTACAGTGTATTGTAATTGCACTGTCTACCCAGAGAGAGTGAATCCCCCTACCGAGGACAACTACAGCAATAAAAAAACTGATGGGGGTCCAATTCCTCTCCACTCCATCCAACATTAAAAAATAGAATTTTTAAAAACAGCTTACCTGTAAAATCCTTTTCTTTGAAGTACATCATGGGACACAGAGCCATAGTAGTTACTATGTGGGTTATAGGCCGCCTTCAGGTGATGGACACTGTCGCGCCCCAAAAGACAAAAAGTGCCCTCCCTATATAACCCCTCCCACTGGTGGGAGTACCTCAGTTTTGTAGCAAAGCAATACACGTGTATACCAAAGAAGGGAGGGACCTCTGTGTCCCGTGATGTACTTCAAAGAAAAGGATTTTACAGGTAAGCTGTTATAAAAATCCTGTTTTCTTATCATACATCACGGGACACAGAGCCGTAGTTACTATGTAGGATGTCCCATAGCAATGCCAACTGAAGGGAGGGAGACAACAAAAGTAGGGCAGCAAGAGACTAGAGGACTCATACTGCAGCCTGCAGTACCCTGCACCCAAAGGTGATATCCTCATACCATTTAAATAGAATCTGGTAAATGTATGGACTGAAGACAAAGTTGCGGCCTTGCAGAATTAAGCCACGGAGGCCTGGTGATGCACCGCCCAAGAAGCACCAACAGCCCTGGAGAAGTGTGCTTTAATACGAAAAGGAGGCATTTTCCTTTTTAAAGCCTGAACAATCACTTGACAAATCCATTTAGAAATAGTAGACTTCAACGCTGCCTGTCCTCTTTTAGGACCGCCTGGCAACACAAAACAAAACAAAACATCTGTTTTACAAATCTGAGCGGTCACCTTCAAATAGACCTTGACCACTCTCACCACATCAAGTGAATGCAGTGACCTTTCTTCCACAGAACGAGGTTCTGGAAAAAAAGGAAGGCAGAACAATATCCTGGTTTAAATGAAAACCTGACACTACCTTCGGTAGGAAATTAGGATGAGAACGAAATACAACCTCCTCCTTATGAATAATTAAATATGGCGCTTAACATGAAAGAGCAGCCAACTCTGATACTCTTCTTGCAGAAGATTTGGCAACCAAAAACATTTTCCTCGTCAAGAGGACCAAGGGAATATCCCGTATAGGCTCAAAATGCTGTTTCTGTAATGCCAAGTCCCAAGGGTTCAGGGGTGACCTAACTGGAGGATTAATCCGCGTTATCCTGAGAATAAAGTTAGGAATCAGAGAGTATGAAGCAAGTGGCCGTTGAAAAAACACTGATTAGGCCGACAGCTGGCCTCTGATAGTACTCAAGGCCAGCTTCATTTCCAATCACATCTGCAGAAATTCAAGGATCCTAACTATGACATATTTCCTGGGGTGCCAACCTCCGGCTTCACACCAGGAGACGTATGCCTTCCAGATTCTATAGTATATGACTCTGGAGGCCGGCTTCCTAGCATTAATCAAAGTAGAAGCTACTGAAGCGGACAGCCCACAGTCTTTCAGAATGTGGGACTCAATAGCCAGACCGTTAAAAATTTAGCGTTTGTAAGGTAGGATGGAATACCCGACCTTGCAGGAGAAGGTCTGGCCATAGTGGTAGAGTCCATGGGTCCCCTACCGCCATCTTTACGATCTCAGCAAAACAAGAATCACCTCCTTCTCTTCCTGCTTGATCCTGCAAAGAAGGCGCAGAAGCAGCAGAACAGGAAGGAACGCATAGATCAGTGAAAACTGATCCCATGGAAAAACCAAAGCATCTCTTCCGCATGCCATCGGATCTCTTGTTCTTGACACAAAGTTGTCGATCTCGTTGTTGAAACTGGACACAAACAGATCCACATCCGGAAATTCCCCATCTTTGACAGAAAGATGTCGAGGTGAAGAGACCATTTTCCCGGGAATAACTGTTGGCGACTCAAGTAATCCGCCTGCCAATTCTCTACCCCTGGAATGAAGATTGCTGACAGACAAGGAATGTTGTCTTCTGCCCAAGATAGGATATGATTCATCTGTTTGGGCTGCACGACTTCTCGTGCCCCCTTGGTGATTGATATAGGCCACTGCTGTGGCATTGTCGAATTGGATTCTGACAGGGCAATTCCGTAGTCTGAGGGCCCAGGCCTTCAGGGCCGGGCCTACTGCCCGAATCTCTAGAATATTGATGATGAGCAAGGTCATTTCTGATTTGGACCATTTTCCTTGGACAGATACTTCTTCCAGGATTGCTCCCCAGCCCAGAAGGCTGGCATCTATTACCACCTTCCAGGTAACCAGTAGAAAGGATTTTCCTTTTTGAAGATTCTTGGATATCAACCACCAATTGAGGCTCTGACGCACTTTGGGGTATAAACACATTGGGAAGTCCAGAGCTTGGACCTTCTTGTTCCAAGTTGGCAGAATACTATTTTGCAGCAGGCTTGAATGAAACTGCGCATAAGAAACGGCCTTGAAAGAAGCCACCAGGTTTCCCAACAATTTCATGCAAAGTCGAATAGAAGGATTCTTCTTTATTTTGACCAACTTAATCAGTTCCCTTATGGAACCTGGGGCAAAACCACCCTCTTCTGAACGGTATCTATGCTCAGTCTCTAGTACTGCAATATCCTTGATGGTTTTGAGGAGGATTTCTCTAGGTTGAGAATCCAGCCTAGGTATTCCATGTAGCTGACTGCGGTGACCAAACCTTGGTTTAAGCAGGCTACTGACTTTCCTATCAAGAGTAGCCCGCCCAAGTAGGCCAATATCGTTATACCTTGAGCCTTTGATCTGGCTAGAGGAGGAGCCAGGACCTTTGAAAATACTTGAGTTGCAGTAGCTAGACCAAAGGGCAAAGCTGCAAACTGAAAATTAAGATTTTCTACCTCGAAGCGTAAATATTTCTGGCGAGTGGGGAAAATCAGCACATGGAGATAAGCATCCTTTGATGTCGATTGACGCCAGAAGTTCTCCACCTTATAAGATGGAGACCACCGATCAGATTGACTCCATGCGAAAAGAGCGGATATCCAAAAACTGGTTTAGATCTTTGAGATCTAAAATGGGTCCGACATCCCCGTTTGGTTTTGGTACCGTGAAAAGGTTTGAATAAAACCCTAATCCTCGCTCTTCCAAGGGGGCCAACGATATCACTCTTTAAGACAAGAGATGATCCAAAGCTAGAAAGACTTTTTTTACTGGATCTCTGGGAACGTTTCATATGAGAAAACGAGGAGACAGGAATTCTCGGAACTTAGTTAGTTTGTAACCTAGAGATATTGAGGAAGCCACCCATCTGTCTTGAAATTGTTTCTGCCAGACCCTTGAAAAACGTGGAGGTCTTCCCCCCATTCCAGCAAGCGGGGGAACCTCTTCATAGTTAGTAAGGTTGAATAAAGACACCAGTTCAACCTGAGTGAGTGTCTACAATTGTCCCTATGCCTGTACATTGCACTCTCACATCAGTCCCTACCCTCAAGGAGCCCACAATCCAAGGGTCAATTTTGGATAGAAGCCAATTAGCCTACCTGCATGTCTTTGGATTGTGGGAGGAAACCGGAGCACCCGGAGGAAACCCACGCAGGCACAGGGAGAACATGCAAACTCCAGGCAGGTAGTGTCGTGGTTGGGATTTGAACCAACGACCCATCTTACTGCTAGGCGCCCACTACAGCACTGTGTCACCCATAAGGAGGGTTCATAAGGAGGTTTTAGTAGTGGGTTTCCTCCTCCAGGGCCTCTTTTGACCCTCGGAGTGACCCTGAGGGTTACCTCTTGAACCTGGCGGTGGAGGCCGTCGTGACTGCCTGGAGGCTGATGCTCCTGGCCCTGGAGAAGAAGCTTGTCTAAAATAAAAATGCTTAAACTTCTTCTTAACCTATAAAAGGGAACTTTTTCCAATAGAAATTATTTGGATGTATTTATCCAGATCATCTCCAAATAACCGTTCACCATGAAATGGGAAACTGGCCAAGAGCATTTTGCATGGCGCTTCTTGGCTGACCAATTTTTCAACCATAAGATTCTCCGCACATGTACCAGCCCTAGCATAAACCAGAAGGCCTGGAGAATAGAATTTTTCATAGCGTCTACTGTAAAACATAACACCTTTGATATCCTGGCCAAATCTTGGGCCTGCTGATCAGGAATAACCTTGCGTACCTCTATAAACTGGTCCTTTAGGGACTATTAGCCCGATCGCTGCCAGGGCAGGCTGAACCACTGAGCTTGCGAGCAAAATATGTTTTTTTTTAAAAGGAATTCCAACTTCGTATGTGTTGGATCTTTGTGTTGGATTCTTCAGCATTTGCGCGTCGTCTACTGGACAAGTCAGGTTTTTGTTCACAGAGGATATAGCAGCATCAATCGCTGGAATCCCCCATTTCTTATTAAACTCTTCCTCCAGAGGATAAAGTGTTGAAAACTTTTTTGGAGGAAACAACGGTTTATCTGGGAGCTCCCACTCAGAATACATAAGCTTTTTTAGCCACAAATGGATGGGAAAAGCATGAACAGTTTGGGGAGGGGTTAGTGAACCCAAACCAGAAGTGGGCTCATCGACTGACTCCGCTACTGGCAGCAAAAATGTGGAGCGGACCAATTCAGTGAGAGATTTACCAACACAACCTCCCCTGTGAACCTGATCCTTCCATATTAGGTTCTTCGGAAGAGGAGTCACCAGCCTCTTCGTGGTCCCCTGAGAGAAATTCATCATCTCTCGCCCCTTGTTCCTCAGCATGAGGGTCCTGAGCAATGGACGGGGACCTGATACGCTTCGTTCCACTTTGGGATGCGATTAAAGTGTAAATATTTTGCTCCAAGCCTAAAATGGTTGAAGAAAAACCTTCTTAGGGATATATACAGGGGCTGCATTATCGAGTGCAGCTGCAACACTGGTCCCTCCTGACGGCTCACTGACCAGCCATACAACTCTGAGGGGATATACAGTACTCAATTTTCTCGGTCACTCTCAGGGGAGGATGCCATCTTTTTTGAGATGGTTCTAGGCTTCCGTGTGACTGTAGAAGACTTTCTAGAGCCCTTTTTTGAGGTGTTTTTAACCCCTTTCTGACCATAGCTCGATGCACAAAGCAGAGGTACTACCAGAAGGAACGCATCCACTGCTTGAGCAATAGTCCAGCCCTGTCACTGCTGTCAATGCTCATCCTGATGCAGTAATAAATGTGTCAAAAGGAATGCCAGTGTCACCAAACCCCTCTCCTTTCCTTTTGAAAAAGAGCCTTTCCGGCATGGGCTTCCGATCCTATGGGATCAGCAGTAAGGGGGAAAAAAATGGCGAGGGGGGGGGGGGGGGGGAGCGTGGCAAGCAGTTTTTTTTTTCAGCGCTTCTTCCCCGTGAAGAGGGGGGGGGGAGAAAAAAAACAGCATAGGAGGGCATCTGGTGGGGAGGAAAAACCCCCCTCAGACTTTCGCTGCTGGCTGGAGGAAAGGAAACTGCTGTCCCTGGACACATCGTTGGCTCTCAGAGAAGCATGAGATGGTAAGTGCTCTATACAGCCCCCAGTGGTGACACATATGCATGACAACATTCACTAAATTTAAAGGAGACATTCATAAGAAAAATTTCAAAAATTTCTTAGAAAACTCCACTTACCTTTCCCGCCGCAGGGTTTTCTGTGGTAAAACCAACAGACCCAATCTTCACCCTTCACAGTGGGTTTCGTTAAACCTTCCTGGACCTGTAATAGCACCTCCGCCAAAAAAACGTTATGGCCTTATTACCAAAAGTACTGGATCCCGGGGTCCAGCTCTCTAAAAAGAGAAGTGTTTACAGGCAAGACCTCGTTTCTTCGGACACGAGGCCCGGGTACCATTCAATTCGGCCTAAAAGACACTTTGAACGGATCCGGCTGAATGGCCCCAGCAAGGATTGCTCCAGCGGAGCTCAGCACGGCACATCTTCACTCGTGACCAACACCTGAGACACTGGCGAAACAACTGGGGTACACCCAGTAGTGGGAGGGGTTATATAGGGTAGTGGGAGGGGTTATATAGGGTGGTGGGAGGGGTTATATAGGGAGGTCACTTTTTATCTTAGGGTGTGCCAGCGTCCATCACCTGAAGGTGGCCTATAACCTACTATGGCGCTGTGTCCCGTGAGGTACCATAAGAAACAGCTTCGCCTTTACTTGAAGTAGCAGAACACAATACCTGTAATGTAATTCCGCCATCTGTGGGATGGGGATCTGAGGATGTGGAAAGCCCGGTGGAGGAATTCTGGGACTGTGATTGATGAAGGGATACCTGCAGACAGGACAAAGTAATAATCCATATTAAAACAATAATACACACTTCCGCCCTCACACCGGTGTGTCAGCACTGCGCTTACACTAAAAACAAAACTAAACAAAAAAATATCAAACAAAACAACAAAAAAAACAACAAAAAACAACAAACAACAAAAAAACAACAAACAACAAAAAAACAACAAACAACAAAAAAACAACAAACAAAAAAACAACAAACAACAAAAAAACAACAAACAACAAAAAAACAACAAACAAC